>NW_022145680.1:0-55611 GCF_002938485.1 Sitophilus oryzae | reverse complement strand
TGGGCGGAGCGATTTGCGGTGACGCACTCGTCAAATCGACGTATAAAATATATTGCTGTTTATTTAAATGTTTTTTGTCCGCATTCCTTTCATAGACACAGATCCAGCAGATGTACTATACTAGTAATGTGGTTTGTTATTTAATATGTTATGTGTAGTCTTTAGTTAAATTTTAAAATTATTTTATATTGTTGTGTGTATATGTATTTGACAATAATAAGAATGGTCGAAACGTACGTAAAAAATAAAAATAACTTTTAATTATTGTGTCTTAAATTGCTGACCTAAAATCAAGAATAAATCCCAACTAAATATACAAAAGCGAGCATTGGTATCTCGGTAACCGTAATAGATACGAATATGGTTATATTGGGGCAAAGTTGCGCTTGCGGATCTTCACAAACATGCCATCATTTTTTTTTTAAATTTCAAGGATTGCTGAGTTTTTTGGAATAAACGGATTTTTTTGAAAATCATTTTTATTTTTTCCTGGCGTTACTTTTTAGGAAATCAAAAAACTAATTGGACATTCTCGTTGCCACTTTATTAGGGCTATCTGATAGAATTTTTAGATATTCAAATTAGCTGATAATTTGTGAGATACAGTGGCCAACATAATTTTCTTAAATACGGACCTGCATTTTTTATTTCAGATTTTAAAAGAACTCGGTCTCCTGTGTACAATGATATGCCACACTTAATATTTTTTTGTTTCGGACATTTGAACGTAATTTATTTAAACTAATTTCAAGTCCGGCTCTGTTTTTTTAAGATTTAAACGATTTATCGTTACAATATTGATAAGCTTTCACTTAACAATGACGTGGGGTGAAACATTGAATACGGAAAATCAAATGCAATAACTAAAGGGGCATTACTTGGCGTCATTTGTAAAAGTGAAATCAATATATTTCTACATTTACAATAAAAAGTACAAAATGCCATTCGGAACTATAACAAGAAGTTATGTCCAAAAAGCTATAAATAAGATTGAACAAAAAATAAATTTGTGTATTAGGAAGGGTGGTAACCTTTTCGAACATGTAGAGCATTAGAAACTAGTTTATAGAAGTTGATTTATTTATAACAACTACGATTAATATTATGAATATTATTAGATCTTATACTGAGATTCCAAATTCACAATAAAAAAGTTACAAAAAATATATTTAAATTGCTGACTTGGATATTATTTATTTGAATTGGCTCGATTTTTCTTATTCAGTGTTAATTAGCGCTGATCAATATTGTTGCGATGAATATGATCAGATTAAATAATTTAAAAAACCAGAGTCGTACTTGAAATTATTTTAAATAATAATTAACTAGTTTTGTTGTTGTTAAGGTACCCAAAACAAAAAAAAGTATCTCGTGTGGCATATCATTATACTCAGGAGACCGAGTTCTTTCGAGACCTGAAATAAAAAATACAGGTCCGTATTTAAAAAAATTAAGTTGGCCTCTGTATCTCACAAATTATTAGATAATTTGAAAATCTAAAAGTACTATCAAATAACCCTAATAAAGTGGCTATGAGAATGTGTAATTAGTTTTTTGATTTTCTAAAAAGTAACGACAGGAAAAAATAAAATTGATTTTCCAAAAAATCCGTTTTTTCCAAAAGACTCAGCAATCCTTGAAATTTTTAAAACTTATTTGATGGCGTCTTGGTGAACATCCCAAGGCGCAACTTTGCCCAAATTTAACCATCTTCGTATCTATTATGGTTTCCGAGATATCAATGCTCGTACCTCGAATTTGTAGCACCCTGTATAATATTTTTTTTAATAATCAATACATAAATAAATACTTTATCTTTAGTTTTAAAATTAAGTTTATTTAAAAATTAATGACAGAATTAGATGAAATTATAGGAAAATTGGATAATTTATCATTTTCTATACACCAATCAACCAAAATCGCTTCTTCTTCTATACTATCTAAAAAAATTACTGAACCAAAGCTTAACTTGTAATTATTCAAATCCAAAATGGATAATATTAAACCATACGATGGGGACAGCAATACTCTTAATAAATTCATCGATATATAGATGTAAAAGTATTTTTAATTTTTACAAAAATTCAAATGATGCCGAACTTAATTATATTCGCGTCCAGTTCGAATGTATTATCTTGATTTTTCTATACGTAGTACCGTCCCTGCGTGCACAATTTTAAAGCTATAAGCTAAATTCCCTCCCGCTACCAGTCTAGGTGGCGGCGCCGGCCCTGGCGCGGCGGTCGGTATTCTTTCGTCTTTCGTGCATGGTGCAGTGCGGATCGTAGCTCTCCGATTTCTTCGTCGTAGATCGATGAAGCCATTTTGTTTATTCTCTAATAATTTTGGATATTACTATGTAATATACGGTGTTCTACAGCTAGGTAGAACACAACGAACAATATGTAAGTATTGTATAATATTTATTTTTAGAGAAAAACGAAGTGGACGTAAATAACGGAATATTAGAATTAGATAAAAGAAGAAAACAATAAGAATATTATATATATATATCGGACTGTTGTACTCTCCGTGAGACAAAGTTCGTACGTGTAAAGAATGTCCTTCTCCTTGTGAGAGGAATTCTCATTTATATAAGGTTCTATATCTCGCAGTCAAGAGAATATTATAAATGCCAAAGTGTTGCATCTCCGAGTGAGTCAAATTTCGTACTTTTAGAGGATGGCCATATGAGAGAGATTCCTTTTATAAGTCAATATTGATATCCCACTATCGAGAGATAAATTACAGGTATCACAGGTAAGTATCTTATAATATTTATTTTCAGGTAATTAAATAATGGAGGGAAATAATTGAAGTGGAAGCAAATCTCTAAATGTAGAAATTAGAGGCAAGGAGGAGACAATGGAAGTAGACAAATGGAGAAAGCAATAAGAATATCGTATATATCGAACTGTTGTGCTCCCAGTGAGACAAAGTTTCCTATTTAGAGAATGCCCTTCTCCTCGTGAAAGGGATTCCTATTATATGAGGTTAGAAATCTGGCTATCAAATAATATTATAAATATCGAACTGTTGTTTTCCCAGTGACGCAAAGTTTCCTATTTATAGAGAATGCCCTTCTCCTCGTGAGGGGGATTCCTATTGTATGAGGTTCTAAATCTCTCTATCAAGAGAATATTATAAATACCGAAGTTGTGCCGAAGTGTTGTATCACCCAGGGAGTCAAATTTCTCATTTTTCGAGAATGGCCGTCTCCGTGTGAGGGATTCCTTTTATAAGTCATTGTTGATATCCCCTATCGAGATATTAATTACACGTATTACCGGTGAGTATCTTATAATACTTATTTTTAGGAAATTAAATAATGAATGGAAATAATTAAAGTAAAAGCAAATTTCGAAATATGGAAATTAGAGGCAAGGAGGAAACAATGGAATTAGACAAAAAGAAAAAATGAGAATAACATATATATATCGAACTGTTGTCCTCTCCGTGAGACAAAGTTTCGTACTTACAGAGAATGCCCTTCTCTTCGTGAGAGGGATTCCTATTATATGAGATTCTAGATCTCGCAATCAACAGAGTACTATAAATGCCGAAGTGTTTTATCTCCCAGCAATGAAATAAGGTATGAAACAAAATTTTGTACTTTTAGAAAATGCCTATCTCTGGAATGGATTTCTTTTTTTATGAGATTTTAGATCTCACTCTCAAGGGAATATTATTTATATATTTAGGTGCCAAATATTTGTATCTCCCAGTGAGACAAAATTTCGTACTTTTAGAGAATGCCCATCTCCGTGTGGGAGGGATTTCTTTTATACGTTATCGATAGCCTTATCGAAAAATTAATTACACGTATTACATGTAAGTCTTTTAGAATATTTATTTTTAGACGAATATTGGATGGAAATAAATAGAAGTACATCCCGAAATGTGGGGATTAGAGGAAAGGAGAAAACAAAGGGATGAGGAATATTGTATAAACACGGACTGTTCTTCTCCCAGTGTTCTTTTCATAGCGAGACAAAGGTTAGTACTTTTAGATAATCCTCTACTCCGTGTGAGAGGGATTCCTTTTTTAAGATATTCCAGAGCTCGCTATCGAGATAATATTATAATAACCGAAGTGTTGTTGTCTCAATGATACAAAATTTTTTAATTTTAGTGAATGCCCTTCTCCGTGTGAAAGGGATTCCTTTATAAATGACGTTCTCGGTCTCGTTATCGTAGAAGTAGATTTCACAAAAGAATTTCAAGTGATAAATCTAAAAATTTTAGACCCTCAAAAAAAAAACGATATATTTCAACAGGAAAACTCCCCCACACATTATATTTATAAGGCTGTACGTTCAAAAAGCAGGACAGTCGTTATTTAAGTGTCACTATCTCATAACAGATCGAACACAAGGTCAGCAACTAGGAAGAGGAAAATAACCAAATCTAGCGATTTGTGCAGTTTGTTGGGGGAAGGGCAATCCAAAGAGACTACAGAACATTCGACTCTTCGATGATGATACATTCTTCTTCGGGAGCGAATTCAGTCTTAGCCAATGATCTGGGCTTCAGCACAGAACAAGGTCCAACTTTTATATCTGAGAAAATATTTTAGCTCCCCACTTACCAAGGAGCCATGGCATGTCGCCTGGAACTTGTTAATAATAATAACTCAAATATGTATATAATAATAAAATAGCTAATATCCTAGATTTTCATAGCTAATATGTATTGTGTGTGTGTATATATTTAAAAAGAAAAAAAAACGTATTCTAAATCTTAAGAAACACGTAACTGTGTCTCATTTCAAAAGGAGGTCCTTATGATAACGGCTGTTAAATGCTAATTTGTTTATGTAAATCTTTGACTTTCATATGTTGGAGTACTCACCATCTACATTTAGAGTTTATATTTACCCATTTCGGTCTATAAAAACAGTGTTGTGTTTTGGCGTAGTTTGTGACAGACTTTGTGCAAATTATCGAAACAAAAAATTAGTTTTTTCTTACAGCTTACAGTATATAATATATATTTTCTCCTCTACAATACACTTTCGAAAGAGATGATTATAATAACATTAATGTAAACTTTCGCAGACTTTGAATTTTTTCTTAAATATATCTGGATGGTTTCTCGTTGAAAGAGGCTTTTGTAAGATATGATGTGTCTAAGGTTTACTGCATTAAAATTTTACCATAATTGTTCCCTAACAGTTCTACTTTCTTATCTAGAAATTTCGGAAAGAATAGACATATCAATTAAATCATAAAGTAGAAATAGTTTTCTTGCAGTTTTACGTATATAAATAGATTATATAATTCTTGCCGTGAACTGCTATGAAAAATAATAAATCATATATTGGTTTCACGTTTAACCTTAGATATCAGAGACAGATGTCAGTTTGTTTTTAGTCAGTATATAATTATATATGCATATCATAGTTACTGAAAATTATCAACAAAAAAAAAATAATACAAATAATAATAAAACTTCTGGTATAAAATTGACACAGATCAATATCTGAGTCTACTTTATATCAATGTCCACAATATCCATACCAATGTATGGATAGAAATCTAATCTATATGATGACTCTGGTTTAATTCATCGACGTAATTAAAGCATTTTGGGAAATAAATTATTAAGACTCTTAATTTCTTAGAAACGTTAGAAACACCTTAAAAAGTATATATCGGTTAAACCTCACTATAGTCGAGTTATCCACGCAGTTCTACATTGAGACAGGGATTTCTATCGACACGATGAGTTAATTAGTTTATAAAGTATAATTGAACAATTTTGGCAGAATCCCTTATGGAAGTGACATCTTATGGGTTTCTGTCTCTGCTTAGTATGCATATATGGATATGTTAAATTGTCACAATTTGATAAATCCATGTATTGATGGCCGTTAAATTGGTTTCACTTTGGTTGCATTCAATAAACATATTTATAATTTCAGCTATTTTTGTCTCAGAAAAAAAAATGCTTTCTGCACCGCATTCATTAATTTGCAACCATCAGTTCTTTAAACATCTACGTATATGAAAAATCAAGATAATACATTCGGACTGGACGCGAATATAATTATACGATCAAACGAACTTACCTGAAGTGAAGTTCGATCGTATTATATGAGGCGTCCACCGGAATGTATTATTATCTTCCCACCCCTCCTGTTTTTGCCCCATGGTCGCTTGAATTACCGAATAAATCTTTAAAGTACCACGACCGCTGCGCTGAAGTCGCAGCCAATCAGGAAGTGAGGGAATTTAGCTTATATTTAAAATTGTGCACGCAGGACGGCGGGTGCAATGTATAGAAAACTCCAAGATACATTCGACTGGACGCCTCATATAATTTCATGACGAACTTCACTTCAGGTGTCTGCTCTGATCGTGCTAATTGGCAATATTCTCGAGTCAATATAAGAAATGTTAAACCGATTAGAATAGTTTGGGCTAGTCCGCCTTTGATTGAAATACCGATAGCTGAAACGACCATTTTACCATAGTTACCAGTGAACTCACCCCTGATACACGAACATATCGATGTTTTCAACATGCTGCCAATTTTGAGGAAATTAACGTGGTACAACGTATCATCAGCAACCACTTGACCAAGAAAAACTTTTGTCATATTTCTTACTCCTGACAAAACGTTAAACAATGACATTCTAAGGGCTGTAGTGGTACCAAGTAAAAATAACACATACATATTAAAAAGCCAACAAGTTTAGAAGACAATATGGCCTATGTGATCAATCTCGAAAATTTTTGGTGCTGGTTTATATGGAAAAACGTAATAGTGATTTAATAAATCAAAAGTGGTACTTAATAATCCAATCAATTTTTTAATAATAATAACCCAACAAAAATCAATTTAATTTAAGAACTATTTTTAACCATTAAAAATACCAGCCAATTGCTACCGGTAAACCCTTACAATAATTATATCAACAACTTTAGTAATCAACAAACTCTCCCAATCAAGATTTATGTCAACAATATTAAATATTTAGATCAGAAATGCAACACCAGACAATTTCCTGCCAAATCGCGAAGTATTTGGACCGCAACAGGGTGTATTTTAAACCACGACTCATACAAATGAATCAGCTACCGAAACTCGAGCCGTCAGACGACATCGCGTGGTATTCCTAGTATGAAGAGGCAGAAAAAGTTTTCTACAAAAACATCTCTGTTTAACGGACGACTACTTAACAGGAAATTAATTCAAATCACAAATTATACTCCAATGTATGAACAGTAACGTTATACGATAACTACAGTCGGGCAATGAACATTACGATGAAAAGGGCTCAGAAATTATACATGCGATAATTATTCAGAAAGCTTACATCAATATTATCCACAATCAATAAACCATGAAAATATCGATCAGAGGAAAGTACTAATAATGTCTTCGATGCTCAAGGGAATTGACTGAAATCAATATACTTCATCACCCTTTTACCATATCGAAACTATAAACCTTCTTTAAAATTACTAATCGATACTGGCAGCACTAATCAATCATCAAACAGGAAGATATGTGGTAGCTGTCCTCTTCATAGATCTTAATTTTGTTCTTTAGCACCTGTTTGACCTCATCGAGTGTTAGTAGCAGACATCAGCATGAACCATTTGAATGGACTTTAGACCACTAGAGCTTTTGAACTGAACTGCGGGCAAGGAATTTTAAAAAGAGAAGAAGTTATTCTTTATCGAAAATGTGAGTAGACGCTTATGTGGTGGTAGCAGAAGATGTTTCGATCCCTGCTAGAGATAATTTTGAGATGCTGCCTGAAGTAAAAATAAATAGGATTTATGGTTTGTTGGAGCCTAGGAACCATCACAGCGAAATAAAAAGAGGTCGAGAGTAAGTTTCTTGCCACGAGCGAAGAAGACTGTACCGGTGGGAGTGACCACTAATAATTATTTTGTATCCTTGAAGAAGGGATCCCTTGCTAAGTATTGTTGCTCGATCTCCCAATTATTCAAAGCATGGAAACCCAAGGTTTCGGCTTCAAAATCTGGACAAAATGGTAGCTATGCTAGTAAACTGCTAAGGGATTATTCAAATGAATATAGGAGAAAACAGAAACCATAATCATATCAAGATGTATGTTTATAAAGGAGGAAGCAGGGCAGAGAGAAGTTCGTACCCAATTTAAAATAACATACAAAATGATACTGGGAGATTAGGCTTAGTAATTAACTAGAAAAACGCGGACCAAAGACCAACGTGGGAGGAAGTTTGCAGATATTTGCCAAACGTGGTCCAAAACCAAAAGTCGTACAGTGGAATTCCTTGGCAAGATGACGGATTACTTCGCCGTGCGATTAAGAGACCAGAGGGACAAGAAAAGAGAAGGCAGATCGTCACTCCAAAGAAGAGGGTCCCGGAAGTCTTGGAGGAAGTTCACAATGGAACCAGCGGTGGACATCTTGGTGTTACCAAGACACTTGGCAAGCTGCTAGAACGGTTCTATTGGGTGAACTGCAAAGAAGACGTGAGGGCCTGGTGTAAGAAATGTGACTTTTGCGCCGCCATCAATAGGCCACATAAACGCGGTAAAGCTCCAATGCGCCAGTACAATGTAGATAGTCCCTTGGAACGAATAGCGATCCACGTGGCTAGTCCTTTTCCTTGTGTACATAATACATTGTGGTTGTAATGGATTACTTCAGCAAATGGGCCGAGGCCTCCGCGTTGCCAAATCAAGAAGTGTCCACCATTGCTGATGCCCTAGTTAAGGAATGGATCTGTAGGTTGCAGCTCAGATCCATTCAGATCAGGGAAGAAACTTTGAGTCCAATCTGTTCCAAGGCGTCTGTGAAGTCCTTAACATCCGCAAGATCAGGACGACTGCCCTACATCCACAATCCGATGGGATAGTTGAACGTATGAACAGAACCATCCACCGTGATTTGGCCAAAGTAGTCTCTGACTTGGAGTAGTCTCTGATCACCAAAAAGACTGGAACAAATTTATTCACCTGTTCCTGTTGGTCTACCGTTCATCCGTCCAAGAATCCACATGGCAAACTCCAGCCAGCATCGTTATGAGACGGGAAGTGCGCCTACCTTGTGACCTGAAGTTTGGTTTCCGACCGGGAGAAAAGTCGCTGGAGAACAATGGAGATACTGACTTGTCTGACCAATATACATAGCGTCACAACTGTTGCAAGGAATTTGGTAGACGATGTTGCTTTTTTGTTTTTAGAAGTTTTTGATTTTAATTTTGTGTAACATTCCGATAATAAATTAAAGCCTTTGTGTGCTAGTAGAGTTTATGCTAGTACAGTATCTAACTGCTAGGGTTTAGTATACGCAACAAATTTTCTATTTTTATTAATTATTATTATTTCCACGTATAAGCTCTTAAGCTTATGTGAGTTATTTTTGAAATAATGTTTATAGTTAATAATAATGAAAAGAAAATCAAGGAACTAGTTGGGTTGCAGTCGGAAGGGTTTGAACTAGAATTAATACACTTTGTTAATTATCTGTTGACAATTAACAAAGTGTATTAATACGTTGGTAGTCCTCAGATTACAATCAAGAATTTTATTAAAATTTCTAGGAATTTTGTGCCGCCATATTGCTTTTAACAGAAAACGGCCGAATTTCGTACGGCTAAAAACTTGGGGTTTATTTCATGTAAGTAGTTCAGCACAGAGACCGTTGGTCAGTAAATGTTTAGGCAGAAATTCTAGGATGACGAATGGTTGGACTTTTTTAATTATCTGAATGAAATGAACTATCTATAATTTCTAAGAGATAAATTGCCAACTTTGTTAGAGGATCCATCATGATGAAATTGCATTTGTTGCAACTTCATCAGCATGAATGCAGTTGGTGTAGTTGATGCAGTTGGTGCAGTTGTGCCGCTTATTTTGCTATGAATGTGTGGGGCTTCTTGGATACCACTTACTTTAGTAGATAGAGACGCTGGAGCGGCATATTTCCATGGCCAGCTAGGTCATCGAATTCAATATGTCTGGGTTTTAATTTATGGGGTTGAATCAAGAACAAACATGGATAAATAACAATTAAATTGTACTAAAATAAAATTAAAATATATGTTTTGATATTTTGACGTAACCAATTTAACTCTTTGGTTTCCTAGCCTACTACTATAATTTTTAGACCATAAATACTATTATTACAGTTGGCGGTTAGAACCTTTGGTGTTACACAGCAAAATAAAACACTAAATCATCACCAAACACCAAAACACTTTTACTTTTACACTGGACGCGCGTTTCGCTGATCATGTTGATGATGCTAATGTTTTGATGTATTGTGGTGATTTAGTGTCTTATTTTGCCATATAATACTAAGCGGCAGCCTAACATGATTTGTTCTCTTAATATCTCCGGTTAGAGAGAAGATAGAAAGTTGCGGTTTGCGCTGATATTTTAGAAATTTTGTGTTCTATTTAACTGTGCAAAGAAAAATATAGCCTCCTATTTAAATTTTTTTATGCAAAAGCGCAATATTTGTTATCATGTCAAACAGCGCCCTTTAGCTAACAAAAAAAATATAGAAACAAAATGTATACAGGAGATCATTAAGGAAAAAAGATCTTTTAAACGAATCCTAGTTTGTATAAATCGGCTAACCTAAACCAGAGTTATCCTTATTTTAATAAAAGCAAGTTCCCCCACCATTTTATTTTACGAGATAGAGCAAAATACTCTATCAAAAAAATTATAAATTTCTCGATGATTATAATGGTAATATTTAAAACACCTATTCACCTGCATATTTTTGGGAAAAAAACTGTTTTCTGATTGGCTATCAGAGAAACGCCTCCTAGCGGAAATTTTTCGAACTTGAAAATAATTTGCAGCAATTTTTCTTGGTCGATTTACTTATTAGAATTGTTTTCCCAAAGTTATATGATAAGTAGTTTCTGAGATACAGCCGGCGCACACTGGTTCCTTTTGCAGAAAAAAAAAAATTGACCTAATATTAAAAATGCCTGATAGAAAAGGTGTTAATAACATTTTAGTGATAGAAAAAACTCGTATATTTTAATTATTCGGTAACTCCATGCACGATCGCGCATCGCCATGTCTCGACCACTAAACAAAAAAATTAAAAGTTTCAGATAAATGTACTAGTAATGTTCTATATTCAAATATTCCATTCATATGTCATTTATTATCGAAAAATCTGGATACTCAATGTTTACATTGTAATATCAATAAATACTAGGTGTACAGGGTGTCCCATTTAAAAATATTTAAGTTTGTGTTGTCTCAAGAACGCCAAACTCAAGACAAAATCTAACTACGTCACTGGATTCTAAGTGAAAAGTTCTGCATTAACTAGTTCTTGCCTTTCCAATAAGTTATTAGACATCTAAGATACGAGGGGTGCCATGAAAGGCAATATTTTCGATGTCACCCAGTATCTCACAGTGGAAGTAAATTATGAAAATTTTGTTTACAGCATTGTCAGTTTGATGAAAAAGTAGCACCATGTTGCGAAAACCTCAGCTTTCTGTCTTTACTAATAAGAGAGACAGCCCATAAAGACAACGAAAATGAGACACCCTGTACACTAGAAAATTAGGATATATCTGTAGTGTAATTCTACTGTTGTTAAAATCAGATTTGGTCGTCCAGTAGACCGTTTTAGTGCCTTTTTTTGTAAATGTGATGGTTTGGTTGAGCCAGTTAGAATACTTTTTGAGAAATAAAATTTTGCTTCGACTAACTTCAAGCCATTTAGATTTTAAACTGGATGTGAATCGAGACAAGTTTTTCTTCTCATTAGCAGGAAAGAAAGCTTTTTTTCTAAAATGTGAAACTACAGCCTTTTTAGTTTCGAGTCTATTTTTTTTGAAATGTCTGAAATGCTTTGAAATGTCTGAAACATCTGACCGTACGTAAAACTAATGTCGTATTCTTGCAGTTCTGAAAAAAATTCCCTGTCTTAAATAGTTTACAAATTCATAACACGAAAGCCCAAACTTAATTAATTATTATAGTTAAAAACATAGCTAGTTAAATGAAATGAAACAAGATCACAAACCCAAATTACGTTGGATAGGCAATATTTAAACCATTACACAAACCACATTGGTGTCGAAAAATGAAAGATTTTTTTAAAAAGTTGCAAAAAGTCGCAAAATTGGTTTATATTTACGTTTAGGCATTGCCCTGAATATCTTAAATAACAGTAACGAAAATATGGGAAACAGGCGGATCATAAAGAAAAACATATCTAAACCTTGTTGAAAAAAATAAGTGACTAAAAAAGACAGACTGTTCTTTTATTACCTTAGAAAACTAAGGAAAAGCAGCACAGTGCTTGCCCGCGTAAGTGAAAATGCATACCTTCATTATGAGCCTTCATAACTGGAAAAATAATTTCTGCACAACGTTGCCAGAAAAAAATACCCTGTCATATAGAGTTAATTAATACTGCTAGAAACTAAGACTCAAAGAACTGTTCGTTTGACGCGTTGTTATGGCAGAAACAACTAGTCCATATTTTTGTTTCCACAGCCAACTTATCGGCTATAATTTTTACTGTGAAATTTGCAAGTCAGCCTTTAAATTCGCTGATTCGGTTTTTCGATTATTTTCCGGATTTATACCAAAAGGAACCAGTGTGCGGCGTCCATTCTTAGTTGGCCACCCGGTACAAACTTCATCACAAAACTTCAATACCACCGCCCTCTAGTTGCAAAAACCTTACAGCAATTACAAGAAATGCTGAACACAAATACCTGAGCATACGAGGCTTTGGACCTTAAACTGAACATCGACAAAACTTACTTACTTACTGCCATTACTCGCTGACGAGTATTTGAGACGCATCAGAAGATGGTTACGCAAGGCGTTTCCTGTCATCAGCTTTTCTGTGACTGAAAAGCCCAATACGTGATGTTATCTCTCTTCCGCACTCCGGACATTCATAAAAATCTCACATTGTGCCGCTGTTCTCTTTACTTTTTTGGTTGTCGTTATTAACTGAATTTACAATTCTCCTCCATTGCGTTCTATTGCGCGCTGCTTCCTCCCACTGTTGCTGCATACTTATCCCCTTTAAGTTTTCATGAAAAACGTCCTTGTATCTTTTGAGTTGTCCACCCGGTTTCCTCTTACCCTCTACAAGTTCACCGTAAAGAAGAGATTTCGGTAGGCGGTTTTCTTGCATCCTGCATACGTGGCCAGCCCATCTTAAACGAGATTTAGTAATGATGACTTCAGCGCTCTCGCAACTTGCTTTTTCAAGGACTGATACGTTTGAGACATGGTGGTACCATTTGATTCTTAACAGTTGTCTAAGGTGTCTCTGTTGCAACTTGTTTAATGCGCTCGTGTGCCGGCGGTACGGCACCCAGATTTCGCTTCCATATAACATGGTGGGGAGTATTACTGCTCGATACACTGCAAGTTTCGTTTTTGTGCTAAAGTTGTAACGTTTTCTTGACACAATGCAAACGGCAGCTTTTCGTCTTTGGGAGCAGTCGTAGGTTCGTTTTTTCTTTTTTTATTTTTTTTATTAGGTGTTATAATTAATCAATAAAACAATAATTATTGGGCGCCAGGACATTCACTCAGAAATAATAGATCTCTTTACCCCAACTTAAATTTATTTATAATTAAAAAAATATTAGACAAGGACAGTAATTGATGTGGATGAAGTTAGGTTTTTAAAATGAATTAATATTTAAGAAAAATAAGTAATCAACATTTAAATGTATGATAAAAAAAAATAGTATCACTTGCTTTGTTGATCAAAAATCATTGACATTATTAATATAAAATTACGCAAAATAAAGTTAAATAAGTACCTCAAACTAACGCAGTTCATGAACCTTGTTGTATGCGCACATAATTCCGTCAATCAATCAAAAGTTAATTAAATAAATATGTCAAGTGACACCATCACAAAATACTTGACAAGATATTAAAATATATAAAAATTTGTATATTTAAAATTAAGAAAATTATATTTTAATAATGAAATTCAAAATTGATATCTAATAATTACATAATTAATTACGTAATTCG
Organism: Sitophilus oryzae; assembly: GCF_002938485.1. Classification (NCBI taxonomy): domain Eukaryota; kingdom Metazoa; phylum Arthropoda; class Insecta; order Coleoptera; family Curculionidae; genus Sitophilus; species Sitophilus oryzae. Next base: position 41,609 of record NW_022145680.1, on the reverse strand, counting down.
TCAACAGTAAGTAAATAGATTTGAAATGAGTTATTAAAAAAATGTGAAATCTGGCCTGATTATCCGGTGCAATTCCAGGCTTTGGCTCGTCCTTCTGGATGGTGTGTGGACGCTAGGTGTGGGAGCTCATCCCCAATCTACCACAGCCTCGAACAGCCCCTTACAATACCACCAGCCATGTGGAAATCAAACATGGATCATAGATACAGGCTCTCGTACCTCAAACCACCAATCACGACATATAACTCGCCATGTAACTGGGCGGTAAAACCCTGGAAACGACACAACTTATGCACAAAATGCATTTTAGAAATTTTAGAACTTACCTCACAATGCTGAGGGTTTACTCAAAAATTAAATTCATGACAGGACAACCAAAACCACGTTTAGAAAATCTGTAAAGAGATAAGGTTGAACCAAAAGAGTAAAAATGTGATGAAGATCAAACTTACCACAAAAATACCCATGAAAACTTAAAATTGATTCCTTCCCCAAATGCCAGGAACCACTAGGACTACATTCCAAAAGTTAATAGAATTAAAAAGTTTAAACTTTTTCGGATGACTTCAGATAAGTATGTCGATGTTTACGCCACGAAATCTGAATCAAAAATGGTGACTTCCGATGGTCAAAAAGATGCTCTAGTTCTGCGCCGACAAGGGCAAGTACGATCCACAGAGTGTCCGAAATTAGTCAGAACTAATCGGTAGGGTGGCGTTGGGTTGCCATTAGTATCGTTTCGCTAAAAACGTTACACTGCCCTCCTCCTCCAAAAAAAAAAAAAAGAAATGGGATTGAAAAAGAACATTTCTTCAACCATCCAACTAACCAATAGCAAGTGAAGTAACTGCGAAGGAAAGAAAAATACCGTTCCAATGAACACACTGGCCAGACATGAAGACTATGGAAATGCGGTACCCATCAATCACCCCTCAGAGTCACCACAACCGTGCTGTACACACTATGATGTCCACTAACTTAGAAGTTACCCCTGGTCACTAGGATATGGCAATGAAGAACTTTCGGTCAAAATCGTTTAAATTAAAACCCGGAAACTAATTATAAGAAGATATGTACAAATTCTACAGAAAAATTAATGTAGTAAAACAAATTTTTAACTAGATATATGAAACATATATTTCTAGAGACCATTACTACTTGAGAGTTGATCAGGCTCACAAACAATAATATTAAAGTATATACTAAGTATATACCGACCAACAGGGAGGCATAGGAGTTTATTAGCACTAGTAACCAATAAACCGGGAAACGATAAATCGATAAAACGATAAGGGGAACTCAGTAAAAATTACCATTTTGACAGAGAAGATACGATAAGTTGTAAAACGGTAAGTGTCAAAAATAATAAGATAACTAAATTAGTATGGTGAGTACTAAACGGTAGGACTAAGAAACAAGGCGATAACAATACATTACTTTTATGTATTGGAATACCTTACAAGGTATCAGAAGATTCTGAAGATACATCGCTATCGTCAAAATTAAGGTAGGGTTTGAGGTCCTTGACGTGCCAATTTCCGGCATTCGAACCATCAGGGTTAGTTAAAGTATATACAAGACGGGATAACTTTTTACGGACTGTACACATAATAAACTTAGGAGCTAATTTCGCGGCAAATTTGTTAGCTGCATTCGATAAGACTTTATTACGACGCCATACTTTATCTCCAACACTAAACGAGACTTCTCTCTTTCTGAGATTATAAGTTTGCGTATTACGTAGATAAGCTTTATGTACATTATGCCTAACATCACTAAAAATGTCGCGTAGACCCTCAAGTTCAGCTGCGTACGAATTCCTATCTCCCGGTAAAATTTCAACATCATCGGTAATAGATGGATTTACTCCATAGTAATCTCCAGACAAAGGAACGTGACGACCAAAATTTAAAAATGCAGGTGTGAATTTCGTAACTTCGTGCCTACTAGTATTAATAGCTTGTTGTATTTTAGCTAACTCTATATCCCAGTTACGATGTTCCTCAATATAGCATCGAATAGCTGTAGTAATGGTTCTGTTGCTACGCTCAACAAAATTGCACTGAGCAGAGTATACGGCATTGAACCAAATTTTTTGAACTTTATATTGAGAACATAGGTCACGTAAAATTTTTCCACTAAGATTCGGCGCGTTGTCACATATCACATACTGCGGAATTCCAAAAACCAAAAAGACATTATTTTCGAGAAAATCGGCTATATTTTTAGCCTTAGCGGTACGTAATGGGTGAACTATAGTGTACTTTGAAAACCAGTCTCCAACTACCAATAACCAAGTATAACCTTTTTTTGAACGCGGCAAAGGTCCTACTAAATCTAACGCGATAATTTGCCAAGGAAATTTAGCTTCCTTTTCCTTACCCATAAAACCGATTCTTGATGCATTTGTAGCTTTTTGTGCTCCGCAAATCTTACAAGAACGTACATATTTCAAAATTTGGTGACGCATTTTAGGCCAATAGTAACTTTCCTGAACCCTAGCTAGTGTTTTATAAAAACCTAAATGCGCTGAGGTTGGTGGATCATGACACGATCTAATAATATCGAGCCTCTGTGGCTTTGGTACTAACATTTTCCATTCAACTATATTTGTTTTTAAAGGTAAATTACAAGGTATAAATTTATAAATTAACTCATCCTCAACTTTCCACTGTGGAAATCGATCCGTGATCTAGAAATTTGTTCGCGCAAATTCGCAAACCATGGATCAATTCTACTTCCAGTATCTACGTTGAGAACAGATATTTTAGAAATGGTTATTGGGAGCTGCTTCAAGAAAATTGTTATCGGAAAAACATACGGCTTAACGCGTCCGGAACGACATGATCAGCTCCCTTGCGATGAATTAAATCAAAACTATTTTGCCGTAATCTAAGAGACCAACGAGCAAGTCTACCAGTAGGATTTTTAAGTTACTCAACCAAAGTAAGGAATAGTGATCGGTCACTACAGTAAATTTAGTACCTTCTACATAAGGGCGAAACTTTTCAATAGAAAAAATAACAGCGAGGCATTCGCACTCTGTAACTGAATAATTACGTTCGGTACGCGAAAGCGAACGGCTGGCATATGCGATAACCTTTTCTTTGCCATCTAAAACTTGAGTCAACACACCCCCAAGACCAGAATCAGAAGCATCACACTGTATAGTAAAGGGTTGCGAAAAATCAGGTTGAGAAAGGACAGGAGACGATACCAATGCTTATTTGATCTTCAGAAAGGAAGCCTCAGCTTCTGGGGACCACGTTATGGGTTGCTTCTTTTTCTTTTTGCCTTTTAAAAGGTCATTCAAAGGAGATACAAGAGTAGAAAAATTGTTAATAAACCTTCGATACCAGGAGCAAAGTCCTATAAATCGCTTAATTTCAGTAGTGGAAGAAGGACGTGGATAATTGATCATCGCAGATATCTTATCAGGATCTGTACGCAAAGAGTTGTCGCCAATCACATAGCCTAAAAATTTAAGAGAAGTTTTGAAAAACTCACATTTGCTTATATTTATTGTAAGATTAGCTTCTTTTAATTTATTCTTGACCTCAGATAAAAGTTTAATGTGATCATCAAAATTAGATGAACAGATAACAATGTCATCTAGATAACAGAAAATGTTTGGCTCATATCTCGGACCAAAGATTGAATCAACTAATCGCTGCTGTGTTTGGGCAGCATTACACAAACCGAAAGGCATGGTCACAAAGTGAAATAAGCCTCGCCCGACTACGCTGAAAGCTGTTTTTTCACGAGTGGACGGGTGGAGGGGAATTTGCCAAAATGATTTTCTAAGATTAACTGAAGATATATATTTAGCATCGCGTAACATATTTAAAATTCTATCTATACGAGGCAATGGGTAACTATCATGTTTAGTTCATTTAGGGGACGTCCATCAAAACAGAAGCGATATTCACCTGATTTCTTTTTAACTAACAGCACAGGAGAAGACCAAGGGCTACTAGAAGGTTCAACAACACCGGATTTTAACATGTCATCCAGTTCATCGTTTAAAATTTTTTGCATATAAGGTGACATTAAGTATGGCTTTCTCTTAAAAGGTTTCGCGTCGCCAGTATCAATATTTAATTCAATCTTATTTGTACGACCGAGTCGAAATTCACTATTAATTTCATCGAAAGATTTAACTATAGAATCCGCTAAACTACGTTGAGTTGGAGACAGATTATCAATAGTATATAAATTAGAATAAATATCACACATATTTTCAGGTAATTTCTTAAAATGACTAGGACAATTTTGAATTTGAAAAGTTTTTGTCTTAAAGTCGATAATAGGGGAACTTTGATTAATTAAATCACTGCCAATAATAAAACTAAGATCTAGAGAGGGTACTACTAATGCAGAAATAACAAAACAACAATTGTCAATTTTAATAGGCAAATCAACTACACCTACCACATCTCTTCTCGAACCATCTGCAAGACTAACACCAGAAACTGATGAACTATTTACATTTATACCTAAATTATCAAGAAATTCGGTTCCCTTAGAACCAATAACTGTATTCGTACATCCAGAGTCGAGTAAAACTATAAACTCATGTGAAAATATTTCTATACTAATATACATTCTATTATCTAATGGTTTTTTAATTAAAAGTGTTCCTACTTGAGGTTCGGAACTTTTATGCAAAAATTCTCTAACTGTTTGGAGCCAGAGTCTCCATTCATTGGCCTTAAGTTTGGGGGTAGTACGGCGGTCAAAATTGCCTACCTCCCTTATTCTTTTTTTGAACAATTAGAACAAGTTTTAATAGTGACATTGGGAGTATCACAAATTCCGAAAACAGAATGTATTTTTTTGACGTACAATCGGCAAAACAGGTTTTCTTTGCTACAGTTAAGATAATTTTGGTTTTATTACTGGATATATTTAATCGAGATGTACTAGGTTCGCAAGATGTGGCAGAGGTGTATTTTTATAGTATTCGATGTAGCAAACACTCAATCGAGAAGATTCATTACGGTCTAAAAGCAACCTTGTTTTGAAGGTTTTACTTGATGAGTGAGGCTTAGAGACAGGTTCATCAGTATTACTGCTGCAAGCACAAATATGTGAAACCGCGGATTTATTTTTATTCACTAACCGTAAATTTTCTTCAAGTTTTCGGCAAAGGTCAATTAAATGAGAAACGGAAGTAATATCAATTAGAGCTAATTGGGTGGTAAATTCTGGTAATAAATTATTTTTTAAATATTTAATTTTTGTAGGCTCCGCTGGTGGTCTGCTTAAACGCCTAAATAATGATTCTAAATGCGAAACAAAAATAATTACAGATTCCGATTTCTTTTGTTTTCTACTTTTAATTTGATCCCAAAGGTCATCATCTATATCCGAAGAAAGAAAATCTAACTTAATTCTAGCCACTAATGAGTCCCAGTCGGTCAGTGAATCTTTAATAGTCCTAAACCATATAAAAGCCTCTCCAGTAAAAAGTTCAACAGCTGATCTAAAAAGTTCCTCTTTATTGACATTACGAGATAGAGCTAGTTCATGTACTCGTTCCAAAAAATTAAAAACTGATCGGGATTCTCCGCTAAATTTTATACCCCATTCAGATAAATTACAACTTTTACTAATATTCACTACTGGTGCTGGCACATTTATAGTAGGTTGAAATTCATTAACATTTCCAAAAGGTAAATTTCCAAAAGATAAAGGACAAGGAGACACAGCACCACTAACAGTTTGCGCACGCTCAAACAAGTCGGCTTCAAATTGTAAACATGTCGCATAAGATTCATTCTTAAAAGTTCTAGCCTGCTGTAATAATTGTTCACTAACATTATCCGGCATAGGCATACGACGAATACGCCCTGTAAGGTGGATAATACGTGACTTTAATCGTTTAAATAATGAATCAGTAGTCGTGCCCTCAAAATCAGAAAGTAATGTTTTAATTGAATCTAAAGAAGCATTAATTGCTGTGCATTCCTGTTCAAAAATGTTATCATAATTTGACATGTCTATAAGAGAACCCGGAGAAGAACGTTCCTTTTCTAAAAGTCTGCTCAAAATTTTACGTTTTTCGTTCATGTCCCGTTGCGTAATAATCTGACGAATCTTTAATTCATAATTAAGCTCTTCAATAAGTAAATGTCCTATCGAAACGTAGCAAAGGTCCGGCTTTGAAAAAAAATTACCAAACTTTAAATTTACTAAACAAATACTAACGTAATATAATCGAAACATATAAAAAAAATCTCCAATCATAAACCAAACAAAGATGTGTACCGTCCGTAAAAAGTTTCACCAAAAGAAGTAATAAATAAATAATTACTAATGAATGAAAAATTACTAATTGTCAAAAAAACAAGTCATATAAATTCTAATCTTAAAAATTTTCTTGGTTTTTGAAATGCCCACTAAAAGAGACAAAAATTTAATTGCTGCAACGATTGTCACAAAAAATTGTTTACTTCAGTAATTACTGCAAATGTAAATTTAATCAAGTCAATAACAACATATTTGTTTAATAAGAAATGTATACATCTATTTATTAATAATAAATGTATCTCAAAAAAAAACTATGCACAAAAAATATCTTTATAAAAATACACGTACGCTGGTATGTGCTATGATAAATTTCTTATTAAAATTATATTTAAACAAAATCAATGCTAAATGGAAAATTCTTGTTTTATTTTGAAAAAAGAGAGAAAAGATAAAAAAAAATTGGCCCCACGTTGGGCGCCAAACTTGTGTAACGTTTTCTTGACACAATGCAAACGGCAGCTTTTCGTCTTTGGAGCAGTCGTAGGTTCTTTGTTTTTTTCTTTTTTGCTTTTTTTTTATTAGGTGCTATAACAATCAATAAACACAATTATATGCCAGGACATTCAACAGAAATAATAGATATCTTTTACCCCAACTTTAAATTTATTTATAACAAAAAAATATTACACAAGGACAGTACTGATGTGATGAAGTTAGGTTTTTAAAATGAATAATATTTCAAGAAAATAGCACCCAACATTTAAATGTAAGTATGTGGGCTGAAGTATCACTTGCTTTGTTGATCAAAATCAGTTTGACATTATTAATATAAATTAAATATGCAACAAAGTTAAATAAGTACTCAACTGGCAGTCTATGAACCTTGTTGTATGCGCACATAATTCCGTCAATCAATTAAAAGTTAATAAATAAATATGTCAAGTATCACCATCACAAAATACTTGACAAGATATTAAAATATAGCAAATTTGTATATTTAGTATTCAAGAAAATTATATTTTAATAAATGAAATTCAAAAATTGATATCTAATACCTCATAATTACCTGAGCAATTCGTCAACAGTAAGTAACAGATTTGAAAATGAAAGCATAAAAAATGTGTACCTGGCCTGATGCCTATCCGGTGCAAATTCAGGCTTCGGCCTGTCCTTCTGGATGGTGTGTGTGGACGCGCTGTGTGGGAGCTCATCCCCAATCTACCACAGCCTCGGAACAGCCCCTACAATACCAGCCATGTGGAAATCAAACATGGATCATAGATACAAGCCTCCTCGTACCCCAAAACCACTAATCACGACATATAACTCGCCATGTAACTGCGCAAAACCCCTGAAACGACACAACTTATGCACAAAATGCATTTTAGAAATTTTTAGAACTTAAATTTCACAATGCTGAGGGTTTACTCAAAAATTAAATTATGACAGGACAACCAAAACCAATGCTTGAAAATCTGTAAAGAGGATGTAAGGCTGGAAAACCTTCAAAAGAGTAAAAATATGACAGCACCAAACTTACCAATAAAAAATACCCATGAAAACTTAAATTGATTCCTTCCCCAAATGCCACAGAACCACTAGGGACTACATTCCAAAAGTTAATAGAAATTTCAAAACGTTTGAACTTTTTCGATTCCCCCAAATAAGTATGTCGATAAGTTTATTACCTTTTAAATCTGAATCAAAAAATGGCATCGATGGTCAAAAAGATGATCTAGTTCTGCGCCGGCCAAGGGCAAGTACGATCCAGAGTGTCCGAAATTAGTCAGAACTAATTCGGTAGGGTGTGTGTTAAGCCAATAGTATTTGTTTTATTAAAACGTTACAAAGTCTATTGTAGAAAACCCTACCTTTTGGTAATTTCCAGAATGCTCTTGAGGCGCTGCTGATTCTGTGCTGAATTCCATAGTCGATGCTTGCCTTTTCCGAAATCAAACTGCCGAGGTAATTAAATTCCGATACATATACCAATAGTTCTTCTCCGATTTTTATAGCGCTGTTATGGTTTTCCGAGGGAGTGCACATGATTTTTGTTTTATCGATGTTCAGTTTAATGCCCAAAGTCTCGTATGCCCAGGTATATGTGTTCAGCATTTCCTGTAATTGCTGTAACATATTTGTAACTAGAGCGCAGTCATCAACGTATTGGAGTTCCGTGATGAATTTTATACGTGTTTTTGCCCTGAGTCTTTTTATGTTGAACAGACCGCCGTCATACCTGTATCTAACACCCATTCCTCTCTCCTGCGGTTTGCTGTCCACTATAATAGAGAGCGCTGCCATGAATATGTTGAATAGGAGAGGAGCTAGAACACATCCCTGCCTAACTCCTGTATTTGTCAGGAAGGGATCGCTCACTGATCCATGATGTGACACTCTCGACTTGTTGTTATGGAGGCTTTTACACAAACTAAGAAATTTGTTGGGCACTCCGAACTTTTGCATAATTGTCCAAAGTGCATCTCTGTTTACAGAGTCGAAGGCTTTCGTTAGGTCGATGAATGCAACATAAAGTTTACTCTGCTGTTCCTTTACTTTTTCCTGTAGTTGGCGGACGGAAAATATGGAATCAACGGTACCAAATATGGAATCAACGGTACCAAATATGGAATCAACGGTTGGTGCGAAAGCCCGTTTGCGATTCTGGGAGGATTTTTTCTATATGTGGGTGCAGGCGGTTTGACATAATTTTTGCGAGAACTTTACCTCCGATAACCAGTAGTGAAATTCCTCGGTAATTTCCGCAATCTGATGCACTTCCTTTGTTCTTAAATATATTTACTATATTCGCGTTGCGAAGGTCCTGAGGTACCTCTCCGCTTTCCCATATGACATCGAAGAGAGCCTTAAGATGACCAATAAGTTCTTTGCTTGCACACTTATAGATTTCCGCTGAAATCGCGTCACTGCCAGCCGATTTGTTGTTTTTAAATTGTTTTATGGAGGCCTTTATTTCCTGTTCCGTAATTGGGATATCTAATACATCAATGCTGTTATACTGAGGTATTGTGTTTAGTGCTTGCATATTGGGGATATTGTCTTGGTTAAGGATATGGCTGTAATGCTCTTTCCAGCGATTTCTGATTTGCTCTTCCTCTTTTAGAAGTTCACCGTTTTGTGCCTTGATTGAGCAGCTTACGTTCTTAGTTGGGCCGTATACTTCTTTTACAGCCTCGAAGAATTTACGATAGTCGTGATGTGCGGCGTATCTTGAATCTGATTTCTTTGTGACCACCAGTTATCCTTTAGCTGGCGCAGGCTTCTTCGAAGCGTGTTGTTGGCTGCTTTAAAGTTGTCCACCAGCCTTGGATTGTGTGGATTTGCAGTGACTGCTTGATGTGCTCTATGCTTTTGTTCCAACAAAGTCTGTATATGTGGTTGATTTTCGTTAAACCAGTCTGGTTGTTTCTTTTTGTTGTACTTGCCTAGTACTTCTTCGCTGGTATTATAAATCACATCCCTCAATTGTGTCCAGCCTTGTTCAGCTTCCGAAATTGAGGTTATCGGTGGAAGTGATTCTCTCGATAAAACTAAAATCATGTGCACTCTCCTAGAAAATCACAATGCTAAAAAATAGGAGAAGAACTTTGTAATATGTAGCGGAATTCCATTACCTCGGCAGTTTGATTTCAGAAAAGGCCAATATTGACTCTGAAATTTAGCACAGGATTAACAGCGCGCAATTATGTTTTTTACAATCATGACTTGAATACAAAAACGAAACTTGCAGTATCCCGAAAAGCTCATGAAAAATGCGAGGTCCTGCGAGGCGCCCCGAGGCATTGGCAAAAACACAACCATTAAATTTTGCAGTATATAAACAAATATATTCTGAAGAATAATTTTGTAAAGATAAAAACTATCAGGCGCTCAGCGAGATAAATTTAATAACACTTTTGGGAAAATTTGGGCAATTTTTTTTAATCCAATTTAAAACCGACCTGAAAGTCGAGAAAATAAAAAAAACAGTGAAATCCACAAAATCAAATGGCATATATTAGTTTCAAACAGAAAAAGATAAATCCGCCTGTGATTATTTTTGTTTTCATTGTATTTTTAAAAATACAACTACAATACAGTTAAAACTAGTATCATCAAACAAACTTAAATGTGTGTTTATAACCATTAACTCTTGAAATTTATTACTAACTTGTAACTACTGTTGATAAGCATTTTTTTAAATCAATTACTGAAAAATATTTTTGTCCACTGCGACATGCAAAAATAATATCTTTTGGAAGTGGTAAAGCACCATGATCAGAATCTAAGACTTGGTTTAACGTTTTTTTTAAATTCTAACATAAATTCTTATTTCTTTAGTATTTTTCTTAGGTAGGTACCACCACAATTCGACTTGATCAGTTACTAAAACTTATTTTTTTATATACCCAACGTTACCATTTTTATTAACACATTTTCAACTTTATTTTTCAAAGCATAAGACATTTAATATGCTCTATGAAAAATAGGTTGAGATCCTCCTCGTAATTTTAAGTTCAACTTTATAATTTTTATTGTAAGATTCTTGACTTCACTAAAAATATTTTTTTTATTCTTTATTAATTTTTAAGGCCAAATTTGATATAATTTGTGACTCATTTTGAATTTTATTTACATTACTAGCGGGTACCCGCGACTTTGTTCGCATCGGAATAATAATTTGTAATGGTGAGGATAAAGCAAAGCAAGAATTTCCATTAACATACAAACTGGATAAAATTTTCTCACATTTATGTCAGCATGGGAAAAAACAATATGGCGTATTATTATATAACTTGGTAATATTAATAAAGTATAAATTGAGGGGTAGTTTCATCTCACAATTTGACTTTAAAATCCGTTTTGCCAAAATAAGCTTTTTACGTCAAGAAGTTTAAGCAGAATCGGTGGTTAATCAATTACCCAAATTCCTTGGAACAACTCCAGCGATTTTAAAAAATTTAATAAATTATATGTGTCCAAGCATTTTCCTGAAAGGGCTAACCTGTTTTTAAATAACAAATATTGTAATATATGAGGGGCGTTTTCACCCTCTTGGAATTTGAGTTCAAGAAACCCTCCCCTTATCGAACCTCTACACCCACAGTCAATTCGTTTGTTAAAAAAATCAGCTTTAAACGTCAAGCGAAGTTTAAGCAGAATCGTGATTACACAATGGTCATATTTTAAACACCCTGTATAAATTTTTAAAAAAAATCTTAAAATTTCTTAAACAAAATAAAAATATATGTGTTTTTAAGAGTTTTCCGAAAACCACCTGGCTTCTTTTAAATAAAAAATATTCTATTATGATGAGGGGTGGTTTCACCCCCTTAGAATTTGAGTTTCAAAAAATCCCTTCTTATCGAACCTTTACACCCTAAAGTCAATCCGTTTTCCAAAAATCAGCTTTTTACGTCAAGCGCTTTAAGACGCTGTTTTTTTTATAATTGATTTGTATTGTATAATTTTTTTGTGCTTTTGTTTTGTAAATGCTTTGTCAATGAAGCTATTTTGGCTTTTTATACAATAAAGCGTTGTTTATAAGCAGGATTGTGATTAATGAATGACCCGATTTTTCGAAACACGCTGTATACATTTTTAAAAAATCTTCAAATATGTAAAAAACAAAATAAAATATACGTGTTTAAGCATTTGTTGCGTCCAACATAATTTAATGATTATGGGAAAATTAAGTCAAGACAGAAAATGCACAACGGCAACGTTTTATTACAACAGATGTAGGACTGAAGAGGGTGGTTGCGACTTTATATAACACACACACGAATCAGATTTAAGACGTAACACACTTAATTTTTTTTTCATTCTATTGTTGTTTTAATACCTAAGTTATAAGTTAATTAAATAAAGTAGTTAAGTGATTAAATTAATAGTTCGTCTTTCAATTTACTGTCCAAACAATTGTGAACTACTGTTCAGTCTACAACACTAGACGGGAAATCGAAAAGCTGCCAGAGTTGGTGTCAGCATCGTAGACTCAACAAAATTGGTCCTTCGAGCCGGATGGTAAATTGATGGTGAATAAACTGGCTGATTGGTAAGGGAAACCTGAAAGAACTACCGGGATAAACTTGTGAGTCCATTCCATGTATTTGACTATATAATTGTTGCATGATTTGCTATTGTATTCATTTACAACTGGTAGCATAGAATTGGGTTTTCAACTTTTGTCAAGAAATACCTGCGATTGCCGGCTTAATTGATTGGCGAAAGAATAAACTACAGTTGCCAGTCATTTTGACTAACCGCCTGATTTAATAGTTAAGGTCGAAGTTTCAATATTTAGTTTGTGGACTGTTAGTCGCCAACTGTTTGGTACACTAAAAACTATCATTTGCTAAAAGTCTTGTGTGTTTTCCGTACCCTTAGCAGGCACATTTCGGTCTATCGGTAGGCCACTTCACATTGCATCACAATTTTGTCACCATCTTGTACCTGACCAGTGGTGTTACCCCTAAATTTATTATTTAATTAAAAAAAAAATAATTAAAATGTCCGAGCAAGAGATAATGTTCTAGGGATGGTTACGGAGCAACTGCAGCAAGCAGTATCTAAATTAGTGGCCCGTCGAGGCCAATTGAATATCAATCCTCGAAATGAAATGATATTCGAAAAATAATAACAAAATATCTAAATCGCATCACGGATTCAAAAAATCGAAATCGTCTTCGACGAATTTTATAATGTTCAATCGGAACTTGAGCTCTTGGATTGTGGTCGAGCTAAAGAACCACCTTCGAGGATGATTTTTTTGAAACCGTCTCTAAAGTCAAGGAAACTGTTGATAATCATTTTCGTTCTCATCAACAGGCGGGTTCGTCGCAGCAACAACACACATTGACTCAAAATAATCCTCAATCCTTTCAAGTTCAGCCAAATTTTAATGTTCGACTCCCGCCAATCGTTTTGCCGGAGTTTAATGGGGCCTACGAAAAATGGTCAAATTTACGGCACTAATAGATAAAAATATATGTCTGTCTTATATTCAAAAACATTATTATTTGCAAGCTTCGCTTAAAGGGGAAGCAGCGCATGTTATCGAATCTCTCGAAATCTCCGACTCCAATTAAAAATTTATTATGAAAAACCACATTAAATGTCTTTTGGATCTACCCACAATTAACAAGGAATCATTTTCCGCACTAAGAAATTTTGTTGTTAATTTTCAGAAAAATTACCGCGCTCTCAAATATCTTAATGAGATACTTATACATTTATTATTGACGAAGTTAGATTTTAATACCAAAAAGGAGTGGGAAATTAAAACAAAAAATGACATATCTCCGCAACTATATACCTTTATAACCTCTTTAACTAACCGTTGTCATATTTTAGAATCCGTTGATTCTAATAAACTTAATCCTCATAGTCAACAACAAACTCCTATTTCAGGGAAAAGGGGGTACCTTAATAAGCCTTATCTGCAATCGAATGTGTCGGCAAACATTAATTTTACTTTATCCTGTATATATTGCAAAGAAGATCACAATATTTATTATTGCAATGATTTTCAAAAATTGACGGTTTCTGATAGATTAAATATTATTAGAAAACTTAAGGCTTGTGTAAATTGTCTACGCTTAGGCCACACTAGCAATGATTGTCGCGGTAAACGTTGTCGAATTTGCCAAAATGAACATAATATGTTATTGCAAATAAATAACGGAGCTCAAAGGACGTTCAACAATAAATCTAATCACGGCCAAAACCAACAGCGTGAAAATATCTCGAACTCCGCCGCTGGTAGTTCAACTTCTGTTGATACTGCACCAAATAAATTTAAGAAAGCCGAAGAACAAAATGACATTGACCAACGTATTATTGAGTGCACCCAGAATCTTAATAGCCCACCCGTTAATTCTTTCGCAGGGTTTACTAGTAGCCCTTTCGTTATTCTGTCGACGGCCCTGGTAAACATTTTAGATAAAGAGGGAAAATACATAACCTGTCGCGCACTTTTGGACGGACGCGCGCAATCTAATTTCATAAGTAGAAATCTGTTTGAGACTTTAAATATTGACCCGATTAATGTAAAAATTCAAGGCATTGGCATAAACGGACATGCTAGCAATATCTGTAATGCCGTTAAAACAAAAATGAAATCAAATCTCTCAATTTACATATTTGACAATTTCTAGTAAGAGATAAAATTACAACTAATACTCCACAATTTACCTTCGAAATAACTAATTTTAACTTGTCCAGTAATATAATTCTCGCAGATCCGCAATTTAACCAATCTCAAGCGGTGGACTTACTCTTAGGGGCTGGAATATTATACAATTTATTATTACAGGGTCAAATATGTTTAGGAAAAAATCTTCGCCTCTTACAAAATACTAAATTAGGTTGGATAGTAGCTGGGTCAGTAGGTGGAAATTTTGTACAAAATAATATAATTTGTAATTTTTCTGAACAAATTCTAGAAAATAAAGTAGAAAGGTTTTGGTTCCAAGAAGAACTGCCTTATAAAGAAAATAAATATACTCTAGAAGAAAATGAAGTGGAGAGTCACTTTAATAGCACGGTTAGTAAGGATACTGACGGTAATTTTGTAGTTCGTTTACCCTTTCATGATAATTTTAAAACAAGGTTAGGCGCTTCTTACGCGATTGCCGTTAACCGATTTCAATCATTAGAACGGAAATTACTGCGAAATCAAGATTTGCGAGAGAAATATAATAAATTCATGGCGGAATATATCGAATTAGGACATATGTCTGAGATTAATTTTAATAACACTAATATAAGGGGTTCTAATTATTTCTTACCGCATCACGACGTTTTTAAGGAGTCCCTACGACAAAATTACGCGTGGTTTTTGACGCATCCAGTAAGACAACATCTGGCGTATCGTTAAACGATATTTTGAAGATAGGACCGGTCATTCAGGATTCATTATTTTTTATTCTGCTTCGTTTTAGGGTACATTCCATTGTAATTACAGCGGATATTGCCAAAATGTCTAGGTGCGTGAAGGTGCATAAAAATGATAGGGCTTTTCAACAAATAGTGTGGCGTAATAATCCACTAGACTCATTAAAGATCTACCAGTTAAATACGGTTACTTACGGTACTGGCCCAGCATCCTTTATCGCTACCCGATGTCTTAAGCAACTTGCGATTGATAATGAAACCAGCTGTCCGAAAGCAGCAAGGTCCATACGCACAGATTTTTATATGAACGATTATCTAGCCGGTGGTAACGACTTGAAGTCTGTATTGCCCCTCAAAAAAAAATGTCATTGAGGTTTTACACTCGGGTGGGTTTCAGTTGCGCCAGTGGTCATCCAATAATAAAGATGTTTTAGATTTTATTTCTAACTTGGACAGGTCTATTAAATCAGATTATGTAATTAAGGATGATCAAGGTTGTATGATTAAGGATGATCAAGGTTGTAAAACGTTAGGAACCTTGTGGAATTCTGTAACAGATGACCTAAAATACACCACAACGTCAAATAACTGCTCGAGTTTTACCAAACGGATCATCTTGTCCATAATAAGTTAAATATTTGACCCCTTGGGACTTATCGGCCCTGTTATAGTACGGGCTAAACTATTTACAGCGATTATGGCAATTAAAACAAGGATGGATGAACCAGTACCTGATAGTTTTCTAAATGCGGTTGAACTTTTATAAACAAATTTTTTTAATTCAAGATTTAGAAATATCGAGAAATGTGTTAATTGAAAATTTTAAACAAATCGAAATGCATTCGGAACTTGTATATACTTTAGATCAGTAAATTCTATAGGCCAAATAAGGGTTAATTTGCTATGCTCTAAATCTAGAGTGGCACCGTTAAAGGTTGTTTCTCTGCCACGACTGGAGCTACACAGCTCCGCCGTTCGCCGCCGTTCTAGGTACAGAGTTATCTAAAAGCGTCCTTGACGCAATGAATAATTTTCTGGTGCGATTCCACTATTGTGTTAGCTTGGTTAGCGTCTGAGTCTAGTAAGCTCAAAACCTTTGTAGCCAATCGCGTTGCAAAGATTCAAACCGCTTCCCAAGTTGACCAATGGCGCCATGTACCCACTACAGTAAACCCTGCGGACTATGTATCATAGGGTGTTGACCCAGAAGAACTGAAAAAATTAAATTCATGGTTCCAAGGTCCAGAATTTTTATGGCATTCTGAGGAAAATTGGCCTGCTTTGTCAACTAATTTATCGAACATCGAGATACCTGATTTAAAACCCGAATCAAGGAAAATTTTAACTGTACAGGTGTGTCAAGACAATACCTTATTTACAAAATATTGAACGCTTAATAAATTAGTCAATGTTATTGCATATATCTTACGTTTTAAACATAACTCTAAATGCCAATCAAAGGAAACGAGACTTCTGGGTAGAATTACCATAGCTGAAGTAGAGTCCGCACGTTTGATTATAATTAAACATTTTCAACAAAGATTTTTCAATGTCGAAATAAATGACCTACAAAGGTTTAATGTGGTTACTCGCAAAAGTAAATTATTTCGGTTAAGTCCTTTTCTAGATGAAAATGGTCTAATTAGAGTAGGAGGTCGGTTAAAAAACGCCGACATACCGTTTGATTCTAAACACCACATTGTTCTACCTTCAAAGTGTACTTTAACTTCTTTAATAATTAGGCATCTTCATTTTAAGAATTTGCATGCCGGCCCACAGATGTTACTATCAATCATTCGGCAAAACTATTGGCCTATTCGAGGGAGAAACACTGTTAGGAGTATTTTGAGGAAATGTGTGATTTGTTTCCAGATATTCCCGCATACAAGTACACAAAAAATGGGTGATCTGCCGGCAGCTAGGGTGCGACCAACTCGACCTTTTTTAGAATGTGGTGTCGACTATTGCGGTCCTTATGTGATCAAAAACAATTATTTAAGAAACACTATATCTATTAAAGCATAGATCTGCATCTTTATATGTATGTCCTCAAAGGCCATACACATAGAGTTAGTAACTGAGTTGTCTACCAACAGTTTCTTATGCGCATTTAAGAGACTCATTGCTCGGAGGGGTCTCCCAGCCCACATGTATTCCGATAACGCGACTAACTTCATAGGGACATTTAATATCATTAATGGAGTTAGAGACGAAACATTTCAAAATTTTTTATGCGAAAATCGCATTATATGGCACTTTATACCACCGCGGTCACCGCATCATGGGGGTTTGTGGGAGAACGCTGTGCGTCTAACCAAATATCACTTAAAGCGTGTTATACAGAACATCTTGCTAACCTATGAAAACCTTTATACTTTGCTGGTGCAAATCGAATCTATAGTAAATTCGTGACCTTTGACTCACGGAAGACCCCGAGGATTATGAAACTTTGACTCCGGGACATTTGTTAATTGATTCGTCCCTACTGGCGCTTACGGAAAATCCTGATGAAGCAAAACATCGCAATCTGCTGTCACATTATAAGCGTTTGCGGGCTTTATTCGAGCAATTTTGGAGAGGCTGGTCCCGCAGCTACCTACACAATCTCCAAGAACGTTCCAAGTGGCAAATTCCTAGTGACCATTACTAGGTTGGTCGATGTGTGCTTCTCCACGATGACAACGCGCCGTTAGTTTGGAACGCGGCAGAATTGTGAAGTGCATCCAGGTCCTGATGTGCATAAAAAGGAAAGAAGTCAAGGTAAAAAATGCCGTGGCTTAAACGGGCTATAACAAAAATCAGTGTATTACCCATGTATGATTAATGTTACCGCAGTACGAGACATCCTTTGTAATTATTATTGAGAGTTCTGTAGAATTACTATGTAGTCTAGATTTGATTAATGTTATGTAGTTGAAGACAAGATATGTAATGTTATATACATATTTACTCTTATAGATTGTAGCGTTATTAGTGTTCTTTATATTTAATTTTTTTTGAAACTACGAAGTTTCAAGGAGGGCGGCTATGTTACGTCCAACATAATTTAATGATTATAGGAAAATTAAGTCAAGACATAAAATGCCCAACGGCAACGTTGTATTACAACACATGTTGGACTGGAGAGGGTGGTTGCAACTTTATAAAACACACACACGAATCAGACTAAAGACGCAACACACTTAATTTATTTTTTTTATTTATTTTTTTTTTCATTTTATTGTTGTTTTAGTACCTAAGTTATAAGTTAATTAAATAAAGTAGTTAAGTGATTAAATTAATAAGCTCTGGTTCACCTTACTGTCCAAACAATTGTGAACTTGTTCAGTCTACAACACTCGACGGAAATCGAAAAGCTGCCAGAGTTGGTGTCAGCATCGTAGACCCGACAGCGTTTTTTTCGAAACTTTAACCGTTTTTAAATAAAAAATATTGTAATATTTGAGGGGTGGTTTCACCCCCGTTGGAACTGGAATTTCCAAAAATCCTCTTATCGAAACTCTACACCCTAGAATCAACCTGTATTCCAAAACTGAGCTTCTTATGTTGAGTGGTTTGAACAGGATCGTGATTATTCAGTGAGAGTCAGTCACTTAAGGATTTTATATATTAGTATAGATTATAATTTAAGTTAACTTTAATTCATTAGATTTTACCTTTTATTATCTTGATTGTTCTTGATAGTTGTATTTAAGATTATTTTTTCCCTTTCTCTCTCACTGTGGGTTTAAGACATTTAACCAATTTTGACCTTGAAGTTTTAATACAACTAATGGCAATTTGACAATTTTACTATGTTGTGCATTTACATAACATTCACCTATAATAGTTACTTCTTCCCCTGTGAGAACTCTTAAATCATAATTGACATGATTAATATTTAACCTAGGCATATACTTATTAAAATTATTTATATGAATAACAGACAAGCACCACTGTCAATCTCAAAACAAATTCCTTTACCTTCTACTTTAAGAAATACCTTTTCAGGACCATCTGTCCCTGAATCTAACTTTGAAAGAAAGCCCAATGAAAGTAAGTTTTCATCTTCTTGATCTGACTAATCTTCTGTGGCTTCTTTAACTGAATTCACACTTGAACTCTTACAAACCTTGCTTGTATGGCCATTTTTCTTACATTTTAAATATTCCCAACAGGACACTTCTCAGGTTCATGCTTTCTTGTACACCGAACTATCAACTATATTTCCCAGAACTATCAACTATATTTTCTAAAATATACTTTTAGAATACATTGACAAAATTACCTAAAACCAAGGCAACGCTACTTCATATATTTTTTATGATTGTGGCCTTCTATTTTAGAATTACAAAACATAATATTATAACAGATGGAATTATTTTCAGGTTAGCGGTCAGTGACTCAAAAATTTATTTGTTTATGTCTCAATATTTTGTAAATCTTTATTTACTTCCTCAGGAGATATAATACAAAATCAAAAATAATGTCATATGAAAGTATCGACCAAAATACACAATGTTATACTTACAAAACTAAAAGTCAGTCGTATCTTTCAATATAAACATCATTCACAATTAATAGTCAAGTTTCATTATAAAATTTAACAAAGCAGACGTAATAGGCATGTAGTACACTACATGCTTGTTAACTTACAATGAAACGGAGAAAAATTTATAAATATATTAGATAAAACTAACAAACAGTAAGACAACATAGTTATAAATCTGGACAAAACAAAAAGAAAGAGAAAAGATATCAGTTCATTACTGCTTTTAGTTTACATGTTTTAAAAAATTGCAATATATTGTGTTTAACTGGTTTGTGTCGGACTTTAATATATAAACGCATGTGTTCAGAACATTGTATGTACCCATCACTATCTCAGTTCACTACGTGACATGAATTTCTCTTCAAAGACGGGTTTTCTCTCCCAGTTATTCAAATTTGGTTAATTTAAGATATAAGCTGTTTGATAAAAGCATGTGCAAAATATTACTGAAATAAATTATAATATTTCACTTAAATAAAAACACTCTTATACAAATTAATCATAATGTTACAGAAATTCAGTTCATTTAAATATTAAGTTGTTTTTTTCAGATTATGGAAGTAGCAAAACATGGTGAGGATGAGAAAATTATACCTCTTTTAGAGAGGGGTGCTGTAGTAAACACTGAAGAGTTATGTAGTGACAACATTTTGATAGGAAAGATCATAAATTTCAAAGCTGTTATAAGATAGTAATGGACCACTTAAAAGAAAAAGAAGCAAATAATATATATACAATTCTAAATGGACAAGACAAACAATCAAATCCTCCTTTGCATTATGCTATTAGGTAACATTTTTTTTTCATTATGTAAAAATTACATAAATATATAGATGCCTGTAAATTAAGATATGTTTGAAAATTTAAAAATTATTGCTGACTATGTAATGATATTAAAGCTGCAAGCTCACAGAATACTTTACTTTTGCACTGGAGTAGCTAATAACAGTTTTAAACATGTGTTGGTAATGCTAACATTTATCATTACCACCAGTTAGCGAAACGCGCGCATCCAATGCAAAAGTAAAGTGTTTTGGTTTATTGTGGTGTATTAGGTGTTTTATTTGGCAGAAATATCAAGGCTTTTGATTTTACGTTACATCATGAGGAAATTGTGATCCAATAAATCTAAATAAAATAAAACATAAAATTCCATATTTTTGCCAACTAGATTATTAGCGCGTAATAGATTTTATGCGCCTACAATGCTTGATGTGACAGGAAACACTTTTGTAAGTAAAAAATTCCTCAAAAGTAGTGGTGTTTTTATAGATAAAAAATGTATTAAATACTAGGAGAATTTTATGAAAAAAAATCGGTTGTTTGTGGGGTTGGAAAATATTTATATTAAAATGTATGTACGGGGGGGGGGGGGTAGTTTTCACCCTTCCCGTTTTGAGAATGTCAAATGATAAAGCACTTACCAAAACATAGGTCCTCAAATCTCATTCAAATCGGTTCTTAAAATATCTTAAAAAATATTATATTATCTTATATAATATTATATAATATTTATATATTATATTATATAATATATATTATATTATATTATATTATATTATATTATATTATATAATATATATTATATTATATAATATTTATATAATAAAAATATTAATCTTATAAATATTATTTTATTAAAGTTTGATGCCCTCTAACGGACAAACGAAGCGCTTCTGTATATAGGTAAATTGTGCTCAATAAACTTATTTTGATTCCAAAATTACATAGTAGTTCTATGTCCACGAAATATCGAAATATTGGGACACCCTGTATAATGTCTATTAAGCACTTCTATAAAAATACACAATATAAATCCTCCATTCTTAGATACATCTATAGCGATTGAGGAGGTGGCTGGATACTTCTCGAAAGTGTTGGTTTAACGTTACGTTAACATCTGGGGAACTTCTTGTAATATTTGCTGATTTCGTCAATTACCAGATGTGGTTGATTTTCAATTAGTTGATTCTTCAGTGTGTGGAGAATATCGAGTTTTTTTCAGAGATTAGGCTTGTTAAATGTAGAGTCCGTAGGATCTTTTCATCTTCAGTAGCATAATCGTCGAATAAAATCAATTGATTGGTGGTATTGATTATTTCTCATTCATTGATTATTAACAAATCGTTCATTAAGGTCTCACAACCAGGAGGTATTTCAAAGATATACAGGGTGAGTTTCCTACGACGTTCTCTATGGGTATCTCGGAAACTACTGGAGGTAGAGAGTCGGTTAAATGGGGAAAGAATTGCAGTTTTGTGGAGTCATAAATATGCTCCTTTCAGATTTTTAAAAAAGTTCATGGCTTACTAGATATTTCGAAAAAAACAAATTTCGGCTATTTTAAAAATTGTCCCTAATTCCATTATAAGCCATTTTAATCAAAAAGTTTTCAGATAAAAGTTGTAGATAATCACATTCTTTATGAGACTGTGTCCTCCGTTTTCTTCTATAGCCTGTCATTTTTGACATATGACACAAACATATGTTTTTTTTAAATGGAAACCATAGTTGGTCATGACTTCATAAAAAGCGCCATTTTTTAAGCTTTTCAGCGATATAAGCTATAATATGTTTTCTTCGAAAAATTACTGAGTTATAGCAAATTCTTATAATTTTTAAACAATTTCATTTAGTTAGCCATGGAAACAAGTTCAATAGTCGTTGCTCTCGAGTGGCGGTAGTAGGAAGTTTAATTAAGTCGACCGGTCCTTTTATGAGAATAGGTAGTAATTCAGTTTTAAAAAGATACAACTCAAAACAATGGCGGAACATTTTCTAAAATAACTTAAAGTGTATGCTGGTGATATTATTTTTTTAAGTTTTAGTTTGTTCAATGTAAATTGTATGGAACCGTTTAGTAATATATTGTGACTTTTTATAAGTTATAAATCATAACAGAATAAGAATACCATGCAATCTAATTGAAATTAGTCAAAAAAGATAAGAATTGGCTATAACTAAATTTAACTTTCCTAACATGTCTTGAAAACCGTTCTCTAAAAAACGTAACATTCACCGGTCAACGTATCCTCGAAAATGTATGGTCAAGAAAAGTTGAACCAATAATCCTACACGCTTTTCCTCATTTGAAAAATTCCTATTTACAATTTTTGGTAATTTTAATTTACGAAGTTTTGACAGCTCCACATTTCTGAGAGGAAAGGCGATTAAACTTGTTTCCATGGCTAACTAAGTTAAATTGTTTAAAAATGATAAGAATTGTCTATAACTCAGTAATTTTTCGAAGAAAACATATTATAGCTTATATCGCTGAAAAAATTAAAAATGGCGCTTTTTATGAAGTCATGGCCAACTATGGTTGCCATTTAAAAAAAACATATGTTTGTGTCATATGTCAAAAATGACAGGCTTTAGAAAAAAAACGAGGACACATTCTCATTAAGGATATGATTATCTACAAGTTTTATCTGAATTTTTTTTTGTCTAAAATAGCTAAAAATGGAATTAGGGACAATTTTTAAAATAGCCGAAATTTGTTTTTTTTTTTTCGAAATATCTAGTAAGCTATGTCTTTTTCAATTAATCGAGTCTTTATCTCCAGTTGTTTCCGAGATACCTATAGAGAACATCGTAGGAAACTCACCCTGTATTAGTATAGATAGGTATAGAAAATAAATGAAAATAAGTAAAACTCATCTGAAATGTTATAGGAAAATGAAGTAAATATTTATTTTATTATTTAAAATAAAACATTCTAATTCAATAATATTTTCATAATACTGTTGCGGACCCGTGTGAACTCGACCTAACCTAACTATATGTCCCGCCCTCGATGACCTTAACATCGCATTAAAGCATCAGGACACGGTAATGATTCATTCGTTCGAGAAGAATCGAGTCCCACTGAATGGACTAGTACATATGAGAACATTTGAAAACCTTCTCTACGCAATCTTAACGATTCCGCGGACTATTCTATGTTCTTACCGGTATAAAGCCGGCGGCTGTGGCAGTTATGTAAATATACAAGTGCAGTTGACGCGCTAAAATTCAAAATAAATTCTTAGTTATAAATCGTTTAAATAGTTCTATAAGTCTTTATCGTTATTATTGTTTTTGTTAATTAGTGTTAAATAAATAGTGTTTAAATAAATTAGACTTTCATCCACACGGAACCTGACAAAAACGTAACAATTGGTGTCAAGTGTGGCGTGTGTGAGTGATAGACTAGAAAAAAAAATAAATAAGACTGACAATGACTTCGAAAAAATTGTTGAAAGACTTGAAAGTGTCCGAACTGAAATGCATATTGGAAGAGAGAGAGTGCGAGACAAATGGAAAGAAAAGCATTTTGCAAGCTAGACTGAGAGACGTTTTGGTGGAGGAAGGTGAGGATCCTGACACATTTTACTTCGAGCTGGAAGGTGACCTTGACTCGTCATTGAAAAATTTACAAGACAATTTAAACGACAATTTGAATAGTTTAAATAGTAAAACAATTGACTTGGAAGTTAATTTAGAAGAGAAAATCAGTGATAAAATTAATATTTTGGAAGATAACATCGCAGAAAATTCTAAAGACATACAGGCCAGCTTTAATAATAAAATAATTAATTTAGAAGAAAAGATAACAGAAATTATAGAGAATTCTACGGAACTACAAGACAAAATAACACATATTGAGGATGATGTAAACCGAAAAATCGAAATTTTAAAAGAAAAAATAGCGAAGTCAAATTCACCAAAATGTCAAGAAACATCGGAGGGACCGAAACTAGTCGAAAATAGGTATACCTCAAAGTCAGTTATTAAGCCTCCACAGTTTGACGAAAAAACCGCTTGGGCCAATTATTTTTGCCAGTTTGAAGCCGCTGCGAGAGCAAACGGCTGGACAATCGCTGAAAAAGCTACCGCTTTGACTATCGCACTGCGGGGAGATGCGACTGATATCCTGCAGACACTGTCACCATCGGAACAGAGAGATTATCAGCAATTGGTACGACATTTAGAAATGAGGTACGGCCAAGCTCATTTGGAACATGTCTATCATTCCCAACTAAAAAATCGCATTCAAAAGGCAAATGAGTCTCTGCAGGAGTTTGAAGCCACGTAGCCCGCCTCGTTCGCCTTGCGTACCCTGCTACGCCAGAGAATGTTATGGAGCGGTTGGCAGTACAGGCATTCTCCGACGGCTTACGTGATAACGAGACAAGACAAGCACTTCTCCTAGCCCACCCAACGCACTTGGTGGATGCTTTAGCACGTGCCCTAGAATTTGAGGCCGCGAAACAAAGTTCTCGGTCTTTAGGAAGAGTACGGGCCATCGACGAATGTTCCGACGAATCCGTGGAAGGGATTGTTCGGAAGGTAATGGACCAGTACATGGGCAAGAAGGGACCGATTCGTTGCTGGAACTGCGGACAGGTGGGACACGTGCGAAGCCGTTGTAAGGAGAAGAACGAAGAACCGGCTTCGTCGAGGTCGGAAAACTACTAAGGGTCGAAATGAAGGGGCACACGTCGACCTGTACCCAACATGCCCCAACGAAAACTGCTCAAGTCGCCTCGCTACAACACAAATTCAACAGCATTTTTGTGGATGGTTTTGTTGATGGAGAGTTCCGGACCATGCTGTTGGATACAGGTGCGACGAAAACTATCATCAGACCGGACATTCTTAAAACATCGGGCACAGCGTTGCCAAAGAGATGTTACTGCATAGTAATGGAACACGAATTATTGGCTCTGTATCCTTGAAGAAGTGGAACCTTTGTGTACTGTTGTTCGGTCTCCTCAGACATTCGAAGCGTGGAAGCCTCCAAAGTTTCGACTTCAAAAATTCCGGACAAAATGGTGAAGGAGTTAGTAAACGTTAAAGGATTATCTCTCGAAAATAGTAGAAAATTGAGAAACCTGATAATCAAGTATCAAGATGTGTTTGATAAAGGAGAAGCAGGACAGAGAGGTCGTACCAATTTAGTACAACACAAAATTGATACCGGAGATGCACGACCAATCAAACAAAATCCGAGAAGGCTTCCGCTCGCCAAACGTGAAGAAGCTGATAAAATCCTTCGAGAAATGAAAGAAGAGGGTGTCATCGAACCATCTGACAGCCCGTGGACATCGCCGGTAGTACTAGTAAAGAAGAAAGACGGTACCACCAGGTTCTGTGTTGATTATCGGCAGCTCAATAATGTTACCAAGAAGGATAGTTATCCTCTGCCGAGGATAGACGATACTCTAGACACGCTGGCGGGGTCAACGATATTCTCTACGTTAGATCTGAAGAGTGGATATTGGCAAGTCGACATGGCGCCGAAAGACAGAGAGAAGACAGCGTTCTCGGTGGGCTCCGGACTGTGGCAATTTACTGTCATGCCTTTTGGATTGTGCAACGCGCCAGCTACCTTTAAGAGACTAATGGAGTCTGTGTTAAAGGGACTATCCTGGACTACCTGTTTCGTGTACCTGGATGACATCATAGTGGTTGGGAAATCCTTTGACGATCATCTGAAGAATTTGGAAGAAGTTTTCAAGCGACTAGGGAGCTCTGGTTTGAAACTTAGCCCCAAGAAATGTCATCTGTGTCAAGAAAAGGTACACACTACTTGGGCCATGTAGTCTCCTCCCAGGGAGTTGCGGTAGATCCACAGAAGACCAAGACAGTGGAAGAGTGGCCGATACCCAAAGACAAACATGAACTACGAAGCTTTTTGGGACTATGCACATACTATCGCCGCTATGTACAAGGTTACGCCACCATCGCAAAACCATTGACCAGACTTACCGAAGACGAAAGGCGTTTCTCTTGGGACTCAGATTCTGACGAGGCATTCCGAAGATTGAAGGCCCTGACTAGTGCGCCCATACTTAGCTATCCTCTTGGCAACGGAAACTTTATATTGGATACCGACGCTAGCAATGTTGGGTTAGGCGCCGTTCTGTCTCAGATCCAGGATGGTCAAGAAAAAGTAATTGGTTATTTTAGTAAGACCTTGTCAAAACCGGAAAGGAACTACTGTGTAACCAGACGAGAATTACTAGCAGTAGTTAAAGCAGTGGAACACTTCTACAAGTATCTCTATGGAAGAAAGTTCTTGTTAAGAACAAACCATGCTGATTTGAAATGGGTGTTGCAGTTTAAGAATCCTGAAGGGCAGGTAGCTAGATGGATTGAACAATTACAAGAATTTGACTTCGACACAGAACATCGAGCTGGGGCAATCCATTGGAATGCCGACGCACTTTCCAGAAGACCTTGCGCTAAGGACTGTAAGCATTGTTCCCGAGCAGAAGAGAAAGAAGTGAAACTCCTAAGAACAACTGTGGTTAATGATAGTTGGCACCCGAAGATCTTGCAAATGCCAAATCAGTGATCCAGAGTTGGGCTTGGTGATTAACTGGAAAAACGCGGACCAGAGACCAACGTGGGAGGAAGTTTGCAGATATTCGTCGAACGTGAAGTCGTACTGGTCCCAGTGGAATTCATTAGTAATAGATAACGGATTACTTCGCCGTGTGATTGAGAGACCAGAGGGACAAGAAGAGAGAATGCTGATCGTCATTCCAAAGAAGAGGGTCCCGGAAGTCTTGGCGGAAGTTCACAATGGAACCAGCGGTGGGCATCTTGGTGTTAGCAAGACCCTTGGCAAGCTGCGTGAACGGTTCTATTGGGTGAACTGCACAGAAGACGTGAGGGCCTGGTGTAAGAAATGCGACGTTTGCGTTGCTATCAATGGACCACAAAAGCGTGGTAAAGCTCCAATGCGCCAGTTCAATGTAGGCAGTCCTTTCGAACGAATAGCAATCGACGTGGCAGGTCCTTTCCCGGAGACGAACGTTGGCAACAAATACATTGTGGTAGTAATGGATTACTTCAGCAAATGGGTCGAGGCCTACGCGTTGCCAAATCAAGAAGCGTCCACCATTGCTGATGCTCTTGTTAAGGAATGGATCAGCAGGTTTGGTGTTCCCATGGAGCTGCATTCAGATCAGGGAAGAAACTTTGAGTCCAATCTGTTCCAAGGCGTCTGTGAAGTCCTTAACATCCGCGAGACCAGGACGACTGTTCTGCATCCACAATCCGATGGGATGGTTGAACGCATGAACAGAACCATCAACCGTTATTTGGCCAAAGTAGTCTCTGACCACCAAAGAGACTGGGACAAATTTCTTCACCTGTTCCTGTTGGCCTGTCGTTCATCCGTCCAAGAATCCACAGGGCAAACTCCAGCCAGCATCGTTATGGGACGGGAAGTGCGCCTACCTTGTGATGTGAAGCTTGGTTGCCGACCGGGAGAAGATGTCGCCGGAGAAGATTATGTCCATAGACTACGCCAAAGGATGGACGACATCCATCAGCGAGTCCGCATAGATATTCAAAGCGCTAGTGACCGAATGAAGGAACACTACGACATTCAAGCTGAGCATCGTGGGTTATCTCCGAAGCTACAATCCTCGTGGGAAGGGCCATACGAAGTCATGGATAGGATTAATGACGTCGTATACCGTATCAGAAAATTGCCAAAAGGAAAGCCGAGGGTAATTCATTTCAACCGTTTGAGCCCCTATCAAGGCGAAATAGAAGATCGTGCTGGGACCGTGAGAACCTGCAGCTTTGATCCCCCTGATTCGGAGATGTCCTTTGACGATTTCATGGCCCGATACAACAGCAGTCAGAAGGCTCGCTATGGTGTAACCAAAGAAGAACAACGAGACCTCTTTTTCGTGGCTCCTGATTATTCGCTCGCTCACTGTGTGGCCCGAGATTTGCGGATGTCCAGAGGAATCGCTGCGACGTTCAATGAGAAGTTTGGGCGAGTCGGAGAACTACGCCGACAGGATCCAGAGATTCGAAGCGTCTTGAGGCTAACCGACAATGAACTTGGTCAAGCAAGGCACATTTTCTACCTAGTCACCAAGGAATGGCCCCCAAGTGAGTCTCAATCTATGGAAGACCCTGATTGAACTTAGAGAAGCCCTGCTAAACAACAACATTACACGATTAGCCATTCCGAAGCTGGCGTGTGGACTCGATGGTTTGAGTTGGCGTACAATCCGGAACATGATTGAAGTCTTATTCAGATTTACGGGAATCGAGATCCTTGTTTGCTGCTACAACCCAAAGCTGAGATCGGGAGAGAAAACTGTAGACTGCTATTTTTACCAGACTTCTCAATGTACCAGGGGCCAGCTTTGCAAATACCTTCATTCACCGTGTACATCTCGGGACGAGCATGTACATAAGAAGGGGGCAGTGTTGCGGACCCGTGTGGACTCGACCTAACCTAACTATATGTCGCGCCCTCAGATGACCTTCACATCGCATTAAAGAATAGACACCGTAATGATTCATTCGTTCGAGAAGAATCGAGTCCCACTGGAATGGACTAGTACATACGAGAACATTCAAAACCTTCTCTATGCACTTAACGATCTATGGACTATTCTAGATTTCTTTTAGAGAGAAGAGGGGGCAGTTATTAATTATTATTAAAGTTATTAATACCAGTGCAGTTGACGCGCTAAAATTCAAAATAAATTCTTAGTTATAAATCGTTTGTAAATAGTTCTATAAGTCTTTTATCGTTATTGTTTTTGTTAATTAGTGTTAAATAAATAGTGTTTAAATAAATTGTGACTTTCTATCCACACGGAACCGACGAAAAACGTAACAATACAATGCATTATCGATCTTAACAAGGCAAAGGCATTAAGACTTTCACCTACTTGAGCCTGTATGTTTTTTAACTCAGTAAATAGATCATCTGTTTTTATTATTCTTGGATGCATTATTATAATGCATCATAATGTAATTTAATTTAACTATACAACAAATGAATCAAAATGAAAAGATTTTGCAAGGCAAAATAGATCAAATTGCTTTGATATTAAACTCAACAACTTATTCTCAGAATTATCACTTTATAAAAGACACATTAAATCAAATAATCATTATGTATGAAACCATCGATTCTATTTTACAAGACATCGAAAATTCTTTAACTTTTTCCAAATTAAAAATAATTTTTCATTTCTCAAAAAATGTTTTTCGCAAAATCTTTTCATTTTGATTTATTTGTTGTATAGTTAAATTAAATTTATCAATTACAACTTTAGATAAATAATTTTGCTTTCAAATATTTTCCTATAAACTGTTTTGTTTTTTTCTGTAAATTTTGAATTCGTTTTTCAGAACGTTCGCTTTCGCTATCTGAAGCGTCTAAATTTCCATTTACTGCTTTAAAAACTGAGCTTACAACATTCACTAGCCTTCTTTTTGTTCTGTTTGAATGTGGAATAATTTGTTATATTTTGTTTTCGACTCTCTTTTGTGAGAATTGTAATGGCTTTTACATAATGCACAGAATCTTTCTTATACTCTCCATGTTCGTTTACTAATTCGACAATAGAAATTGTCTCATTGTACATTAAAATAGCAAAACAAACATTTACTGATCTGGATAAAATTGATAGTTAAATAGTAAGACTCACCCAGGGGTACTCCGCCCCCCAGCCACTGACATCACTAACATTCTATTCAATATATCCCATTCCATATTGTAAAACTTGGAAAATAAGTTGGTTATAATAATGGTTTTATAATTCGGAAACTCTCTATTTATTTATCTAGTAATGCTAAAACACTCTATTTTAAAGTCGATTAGAGAAAATAGTATGATTCATTGGCAAGTAATGTAAACATTTACGATCCGGTAAAATTGTGATGTAAGAGGAGGCTTAAGCTTGTCGCCCACTTGGCCGTCACGTTCCGTCCCGTTCCGGCCCGTCGTGCGACAGGGATTAAAACCATGCAAATGAATAGACTACTGGTGCCATTAGCCCGTCACGGCACGGAACGGCGAGTCCGTCGACGGAACAGGCCCCAGCTTCCGACTCCTCCCTCGTCAAACGACGGTCCGCGCGCCGACGGGCCGGTCAGGCCGCGGAGCCGGTCGCGGCCGGCTGGCCTGCATTAACTTTATGGAAGCCTTTCTTCGATCGCATATATGTTTTGCAATTATTTTGGCAGCTGTTATTGTTAAGTCCGAGAGCAGTCCTAAGAAAAAATAGGGAACAAATCGTTAAATCAAATGATGGGACTCTCCGCGTTCAGTCCGCTTTTGATTAATGGGGTGGACCCACATTTTCTTTATCTTCTATTTATTTCTTCTTCTGCCAAAATGCGGCCGCTACAATAACTTCTTCATCAGAACTGCTGCTTTCACACATAGTGACTCTGTCACTGCTACATGTAAACCAAAACAAAAAAGATTCGCAACATACGACCGCGACGACGGGCTTTCGCGGTTTCCTGCGGCAAGTGGGCGAAGCTCGTCGCCTGCAGGCGACGAGTTGTGCCACGGTCCATGCTGTGCCGGACAAGTGGGCAGGACAAGCTTTAGCTTTGCTCTCCACGGCGCGGCGGTTCAGTAGTACAACACCGGCCGGCTGTTTTGTTGTGTTTTGTTTTGTCATAGAGCTGATATTTGGGGTGGGGTTGAGAGTCTTTTGACCATAAACGCTGCGGGCACTGTAAGGCAACGGGTCGTTTGACCGAAGAAAACCCTGGTGACGTCTTTCCTTCGAGGTTGGTCTGAGAGTTTGAGGTCTCCCCTTGTCTTCTCGGGATTGACACCGATGCGGCGTTGGGGGTAGAGAGACTAGTGAGGTAATTCCAATTAGCTTATTCGATGGGATGCGAATCTGTTTAGCGGCAGAGTTGCGTCCGGGAAGCCCTATACTATTTCAGGTGACACTAGCTAGTTGTTGAAGATTATTAACCAATAGATCCGAATGATATTTGAATTAGATGGAAAACTATGAATGGGATATATTAAATAGAATATATCAGTGGCTGGGGGCGGAGTACCCCTTTTGGTGAGTCTTATTTAACTATCAATTTTATCCAGATCAGTAAATGTTTGTTTTGTTATTTTCATGTACAATGAGAGAGTGCTTGCCAATGACCAACTAAATGGATATTTGAGGTGAATTTGCATTGTGAGACCCGGTTGAGTAAGCCCCAGAAATAAGCGATTTTACATTCAGGTGTGGGGTCAAGCAATCGGTTCACTAAAAATATCCTTGGCATAACAATATTATTTACTTATATTGAACATTATTATTGTTTTGTTGACTTTCATGCATTTTTGAAATAATTTAGCATTACTAGAGCGTTCGTCAGATTAGTAGAAAGTACATTAAATAGCCTGGTTCCATCACTGATTAGCAGGTTTTACATATATACATGTTATCGACGCCTATGATCCTTATGATAGGCAGTCATTTTCACGCCGTGCCTGCACCCCGTGTCCGCTGATGTTGGCGAGTAGCGGAGAAGTAGGCTTTGGAAACAGTTGAATGTCAGAGTTTGTTGATTTTCGGCCCAGAGAAGACATTGTTTGTCAAGCTAGTTAGAATTATATTTTTAAATATCAATTTCACGCCGTGCTCGCACCCCTGTGTCCAGTTAGATGTTGGCGAGTAGCGGAGTAGTAGGCTTTGGAAACAGCGAGAAATGTGAGAGCTTGTTGATTTCGGCCCTGGGAAGACATTGTTTGTCAAGCTAGTTAGAATTACATTTTAAATATAAATTTCTGTTAAATATATTAATCTCCCGATTACAGTCATTTCAATATTTTAATGTCCTGAGCAGTTTAAAAAGAATGTTATATATCACAATCCAAAATAACTCGCATTGATTTGTTTGTAACATCTGTGTGTGTGTGTGTCTGTGTAATCTATTACTCTATTACATCACATTTCTTAAAGGAAGGGAAGTTTGTCCGTAATTTCAGTGTTCGAATATTTTGTTTTTCTACGCCTAAATAAAACTCTATGGCGATAATATTTATTTAAGGCAAAAAACGAAAACTTAATACAAAAACATAGGCGTTTTTGTCAACTTAAAGTAAACATACCAGGGTCCGCAATAATCGATAAATTCTTAAGGACACACACTAGGCCTATAAATACGTAGGTAGAATTTCTTTTTCAAAAAAAAAGGAAAAAGCTTTCAGTCTATTCAAACGTCTGTTATATAAATTCTTATATCATTTTCACTGAGAACATCTACATTTTTTACGATTAAATCTTATTTATTCGGATTGACTTTCATAAATACTTTTATATGTTTCAAAGATCAAGACATTTTAATTCTGATTTCAATCAAAGAAAACACGTGGTGGCATATGAGAGTCTTTAATATTTTGTCAATATACAGGAAGAAATATATTGGTCTAAAGCCTTTGTATTGTCTTGCTTTCCAAGAACTGGTATTATTGGACTAGTTTTCATTTCTTTTGAAACTTATCCGGTAGATAAAGGAGTGTCTATTAAATTCGATAGAGGATAGTCTACGTCAAACAAATTTCAAAAATTACACAGGAAACTTTTTCAGATGTTGATTTAATTTTCAAGATAAACACTGAGTAGATAATTCAAAGTTAAGTAGTTTAAACCTTTCTAATTTTAGCGTTGTGATATAATTCCTATGACAAAATCAGCTCGTTTGAATTGATATACTCTTGGAAATATCTATAATTTTTTCAGCATAAGAAGTGTTAACATTTTCTTGGATACTCGAACGTCAATTTTGAAAAGGGATTGTAAGAATATGACTTCATTACTGCCTACCAATTTTTATATAATTGTTTGTCTCATTTTCGTACGATTACCACGATATCCATCGATGTTATTTTGAATTAATAAGTAAAAATTTTGAATTAATCTTAATTTTTTCTGAAAAGTAAAGTCTGATCAAAATGTTTTCTGTGGTATGAATAACTCTTATCACCGAGGGCATTTTCTTAAGACATGTAAATTATTTAATGTTTGGTTTCGATAGTGATCGTTGAGGATTCTTGGTTGCGGACGATTAAGGGCCTGATCCTCTTCGACTGGATTCTGATTGATGGTCTTTTTCGAATCTGAACTTATAAATAAAATTGGTTAAAAAAAATATTCTCTATTAATATTTATTCTTGTTAAGACAAATTAAAAGAATGATAGGCATTTTTAACTGATATTTTATGGAAATAAGAATTCATTTTTTTAATAAGATCTATCTCTTAAATAGATAAAGAGATAGTTTTAAGATCATAAAAAGGGCAAATTAGAGAAAAATAACACCGTAAATCAAAGACAAAAACAATTCTTACTCCGCTCGAAACATTCAGTTGTTTATGTAACTGTAGGCTGACTGAAAAATATCATTCGACATTATCGAAAAAAAAAATATGCATTCACAGAGGTTGGCTATCAGACTGGTTGTTTTTATTTTATTTGTAGCTGTTTTAAATAATCCATCTCACGATATTGGGTACCACTCTCTGAAGTTCTTCAACCAGAATGTTCTTCTGCCTCGATTAAGTCCTTC
The DNA here is from genome assembly GCF_002938485.1 of Sitophilus oryzae. NCBI lineage: Eukaryota > Metazoa > Arthropoda > Insecta > Coleoptera > Curculionidae > Sitophilus > Sitophilus oryzae. The sequence continues at coordinate 7,582 of NW_022145680.1, read as the reverse complement.
CTAGATTTTCCCCGCCACAGAATATTCTGCAGTAACTGAGACTTGGGATCTCTTAGGAATATATGCAAAATATTCTATTTTCCCCTTCTTAAGGGTTTTACATGTCTCTTCTTCTTTGTTCATACGGCGTAGCACCATGATATTTGTAAGTCTATTAGCCCAAGGAATTTGTAACATTCGTAACACCATCTTTTGGAAGTCACCAATTTTGGTTGTTCTAATGGTTCATATTTCAGTGGCATATAATAAGGTTGACATCATAAAGTATCGAAGCATTTTTGTTTTTAATTGGTTAATGTTTCTTCTTCTTAATTGGTTTAAGTTATGTTTCTACTGCAAAGAAATTTCTTGAGTTTTAGGAAAGCTTCGGGCTATCTCGATCCTCGATATTACTTCTTATAACTGTTCGACAGTTTTATTTATTATTGTGTTCGAGTGCTTGTGGTATCGGACTTTTTCTATTGTTACATTTTCTATGGATATAATATTAAAAATTATATTTTGGTGTTTTGTCGTAACCACGAACTTTGTTTCATGAAATTCGTATTCAGATCATATCGTTTGCAGTTTTCAGGAGACTTAATTCTTCGAAATAGATTCTGCAGATCTTTGTTGCTGTCTGTCATGACTACTGCTTCGTCAGCATATATAAGATTGTTGATTTGGCGACTATTCACTTTGATGTTCTATATGCCGCATCTCTCTGTTGTTGTGAGGTTTTTATGGTTTCGTAATCTATGTCGTTTTGGTGGTAACTATGTTTTTTGGTAGCTGTTGTGGTTAGTGCGAGTATCAGTATTTAATGTCTGACAGGGTCTATATATTTTTTATTAGTGTCGTTTGGTTTGGCATTAGTGTCGTTGTTCTCCAACATTCATCGAAATATCCTGCAGTTGTTGATTTGTGTGGTGTTATCAAGAGATAATTCATTATTTCCTCTCGAATATTTGAAGGTGGTTCCACATTCCTATTTGGCGATGTACGGCGCAGGCAATGGCGTTTTTATTGTTGATTTTGCTTTATAGCAATCGAGGACAGTGGTGTCCCATATTTTCTTCGTTTCTTAGTACAGTCACTGGGATTTAGCTCACCACCTGTATTGTTGCACCAACTGAGTGACGGTCATTCGATTGGCGAACAGAATGCCGCTATAACCAGCAACTGATATTTCACTATTTACAAAAGTATGTTCGTTTCTGTAAGAAATACAATAAGAGGTTTTCTCGATTCAAATGGGTTTCTCAGTTCAAATATTGTATTACTATACCAGCAGCATTTAAATACAAATATGAACCCTTCGTAAAACAAAAACAAGAACTGCTATTCAATTCTCTGTTGTGTTTGTCATCTTTTATTTATTTACAGTTCTTCAATACGTACGTTTCATGTCAATATCTCAAATCTTCAACATCTCTTTTGTATATTCACAATTTGAACATGTTTGTGTAGGCTGTACAAACCTATGTATGATCTCCGCTGCAGTTTGGACAAATTTGGTCTGGAGCTACGGTAGTTGTTTGCTATATGGCTGTATCTGCACCATATAAAGAAATAATAGGTTTACATACTGGTAAACAGAGAAAGTGTAGCACTCAAGTGAAAATCTTTTAAGTTCTGTCTGACAATCGAAAGACTTGAATGCACAGTGTCGATCCTAGATTTCACCTCAAAGGTAACAGATCACTAATCAAAAGGTTGTTTAGAGCATTCCAATATAACATTAAAACAATTTTCGTATTTGTTTCGTAGTCTTAAGGTTTTTCTTCTCAAAGGCATTTTAATATCATAATATGTATCAGAGATTGTGTTTTTTACTGCTTGGTAAAGCTTTGCAGCGATTCTTCTGTATCGCATTTTATTTGAACAATATGGTGTGCAGCCGATTTACTTTTGTGTTAGTCGGCGGTTCGATATTTTCTACTATGCAGTTTTTAGTCAACTTACTAATTTTTTGTGTTAACTATAAATGGCCGCTGTTTATTTTTAACCACATCACTAAAATAGGACATTTTATTGCCTATGTATGTGGTTGAATAATTTCTTCATTTTTACTCTGGTATTCATCTAAAGATATAATAGGTTATAACCTAACCCAAACAGCAGATATTTTTGTCATTAACTACTGTTTTATACGCTGTGGTCTTTATTTTGTGGGTTGAATTAATTTTATAACTTTGTATGCATTCGCATGACATCTGTTCTACGACTTGTGTGTGAGACAACAAGTGTGTAGGGCACTTTTATTTGACGGTTTAATTTTATGACGTTTATGTAGTTGTCAATTGTTTGTCTTATTTTTATTAGACGAATCAGAGTTGCCAGAGACAAGATCTGGGTGGCTGGAGAGAGAAGACAGACACTGTCAGATTAGAGTTGCGTGGGCGCAACTAAGTTCAGGTTGGCCGAATGTAAAACTTGGAAAATAAGTTGGTTATAATAATGGTTTTATAATTCGGAAACTCTCTATTTATTTATCTAGTAATGCTGAAACACTCTATTTTAAAGTCGATTAGAGAAAATAGGTATGATTCATTGGCAAGTAATGTAAACATTTACGATCCGGTAAAATTGTGATGTAAGAGGAGGCTTAGCTTGCCTACGGCGGTTCAGTTGTAGACTGACCGGCCGGCTGTTGTGTTGTGCTTTGTTTTGTCATAGAGTTGATATTTGGGGGTTGAGAATCTTTTGACTATAAACGTTGCAAGTACTGTAAGGCAACGGGTCGTTTGACCGGAAGAAAACCTCTGGTGATGTCTTTCCTTCGAGGTTGGTCTTGAGAGTTTGAGGTCTCCCTTGTCTTCTCAATTGATACGATGCGGCCTTGGGGTAGAGGGACTAGTGAGGTACCCCAATTAGCTTCATCGATTGGGATGCGAATCTATTTAGCGGCAGAATTGCGTCCGGGGGAAGCCCCTATACTATTTCAGGTGACACTAGCTAGTTGTTGAAGATTATTAACCAATAGATCCGAATGATATTTGAATTAGATGGAGAATATATCAGTGGCCAGGGGGCGGAGTACCCCCGGGTGAGTCTTACTATTTAACTATCAATTTTATCCAGATCAGTAAATGTTTGTTTTTTTTATTTTCATGTACAATGAGAGAATGCTTGCCAATGACCAACTAAATGGATATTTGAGGTGAATTTGCATTGTGAGACCCGGTTGAGTAAGCCCCAGAAATAAGCGATTTTACAATATCTTCCATCTAATTCAAATATTATTCGGATCTATTGGTTAATAATCTTCAACAACTAGCTGGTGTCACCTGAAATAAGTATAGGGGCTTCCCCGGACGCAAAACTGCCGCTAAAACGATTCGCATCCCTAATAGTCAAAAAGACTCGTAACCTTAGTCAAAAGACTCGCACCCTTAATAGTCAAAAAGACTCGTAACCTTAATAGTCATAAAGACTCGCATCCCTCGCAGCCTTAATAGTCATAAAGACTCGCATCCTAATAGTCAAAAGACTCGCATCCTAATAGTAAATAAGACTCGCATCCTAATAGTCAATAAGACTCGTATCATAATAGTCAATAAGGCTCGCATTCTAATAGTCAATAAGACTCGCATCCTAATAGTCAATAAGACTCGCTTCCTAATAGTCAATAAGGCTCGCATCCTAATAGTCAATAAGACTCACATCCTAATAGTCAATAAGACTCGCATCCTAATAGTCAAAAGACTCGCAACCTTAGTCATTAGACTCGCAACCTCCAAATGTCAGCTCTGTGGCAAAACACAACACAACATTACTTTACAGCCGGCCGCGGCCGGCCCGTCCACTACTGACTCGCCGGCAAGCTAAGCCTGTCTTCTTACATCACAATTTTACTTAATCGCAAATATTTACATCGCTTGCCAATGAATCATACTATTTTCTCTAATCGACTTTCAAATTAATAGAGCGTTCTAGCATTACTAGATAAATAAATAGAGAGTTTCCGAATTATAAAACCATTATTATAACCAACTTATTTTCCAAGTTTTACAACTGTTTAGCTTTTGCATGCCCCGGTTTAATAGGTTGTAGTCCGACGTTATCTTTGACGTTCCTCACATTAATTTTCTGTTGAACCTTGTATGCAGAGGTGATTACTCTGAAACATAATACAACTATTTTATAATGGTTACATTAGTGTAGGTTAAGAATTTTACTAATCAAAGCTATATCGGTAATAGGTCTGTTCACTAAAAAAAAAATTGCACTAAAAGTGGTAAAAAATTAATGTTTTAGTATTATAATACCTATTAAAAAACTTTTTTTTCAAAAAAATAAACTCCTTTGACAAGAGAGACTCTTGAAGTTATGCGCTCCGTTCAAATTAAATAAACGCGCTCTCATTGGCCTGACGTCACATGCCTGCCGCACGCTGCTCCGCTTGCGACGGCAAGACCGTGATTCAGTTTGACTGTGACACTTCATGTACAAAGTATTGAAGTACAGTCGACATTTACAGCAGTTACATTATTATTTTTGTTGTTGAATACCGTAAAAGAAGTTGTTTTTGTTGCTAAATTTGGAGGAGGGTTTCCAGAAAGGAGATTCACATAATTTACCGCAAGTAGATGTCAATATGGTATTCGACTTTCTCTTGCTGAATACTGATTATAACCAAGTTGAATCCAGTGGTGTTAAAGCTAGTCGGTAAGTGCGTGAATAAGTTGTTTAGTTTGATTATGTTGTTTACTTTGTTATTTAATTTTTGTATTTTTTTAAGCCGATAAATATTTATTATGTTAAAAAAATATTTTTTTATCATAAGTACTTCCAAAAGTGTTTTTTTATGTATAAAAATATAACAATATTATGCATACAAAACTACAACTTTGGGAAATACTTATGATTCTTTTTAAACATAAGAAACTATGGTAACAAGATTATTTAAAACTATATAGCAGATGTATCATATACTTTATGTTTTTAAACGATGATATGTATTTTTCCAGGTCAGCACGGCAAAGCTATGGCGATTCAGCTGTAGGGTACGTTCAGATTAAACGGCAGGGTAGTAGATGTATTGTGAAAGCCAGAATATGTCCCGAACATAAAGTCAGGATAAAGCCATACTCAGTTAGAGCTATCATTAATGAAGACACGGAAATAGTTGAAGAAGTCAAATGCCTTGATTGTGCAGCAACTGCTGGGGGATGCAAACATGCTATGGCTTTTCTGATGTGGCTACATCGTCGAGCAGAAGAACCTGCACCTACCACCGTTGCTTGTTATTGGAAAAAACCCATTTTGTCCCAAATAGGATCCAATATTAAATTAATCAAGTGCGCAAGTATTGGAAGACGTTTAAAAAATACTGTTGCTGATATTCCAAGTAGCAACGGCTTTCTAAACGATGTTTTAAAAATGACTGAAACACAAACGCAATATGTGTGTCCTTTGGTTTTACATAACAGTCCCTTAAGTGGTAGCAAGAAGTTGTCTGTCCATCACTTACTACAAAATTGTATTAGAAATGGTGTAAACCCAACGGCAGATTATTTTATTGAGTATTGCAAAAATTCTATTACCACAGAAAACATTAAAAATGCCGCAACCAAGCTTTCATACGCAAAGTGAGGGATCTGTTATGGTTTGAGCTTCGTTATGGTCGCCTAACCGCTTCAAAACTATATGCGAGGCCAGCAAATGCAAAAACAAATGGTAGTTTGGTAACACAAATTATGCTTTAAAAAATTTGATACGCCAGCCATGAAAAGAGGAAGAAATTTGGAAAAACATATTTTAAATGAGCTAAATAAAAAACTTAACATAAACGTAAAACGTGTTGGTTTCATTATTTTAAAGGAGTACGGAGTTATAGGAGCTTCACCTGACGGGGTGACAGAAGATTCAGTGATAGAAATAAAATGTCCGATGTCTGATAAATCCTTTTTACAATATGTTAATAACAATAACGAAATAGGGAAAAAATACTTAAAGTAAATAAATCTGCAAATGTTAGCAAGAGGTGTTGAAAAAGGAATATTTTGCGTAGCACACCCCAATTTTGAAACTACAAAGGAAATTACTGTTATCAACGTTAAATATGATGAGGATTTTACAAAAGGTCTTATTGACTCTGCCATACACTTTTGGAAAACCAACATTTTTAAATTACTGTATGCAGTTTTTACTGAATAAACATTTAAGAAAATAAAAATATCGTTTAGGAAACTATTGTTTTATTTAGAAACAGACATAGTATAATCTTAATGTACTATTGTATTATAATGGGTTTTTGTAAATTTATTATGGCACAGGAAATACTAACTATACTAATGTTATCTAGTTTTTGAACCATTGCTGAAGAAAGAGTAGAGTGGGGTCCTAACATTTTAAAATGTCGCAAGCGATTTATTATACGTTCAATATGTATTCGCACACTTGCAATTCGTTTTGTAAGCAGAACGTCATCCTTGGTCTTTTTTACATTACTTAAAACACTTGGAGGTCTAACCAATGTACATTTTTTTTTCCTTAGGGATGTTTCAATTTGTTTAAAACCTCGGTCTGCCATAATAACGCAATTTTCTGCAAGAACTTTTAAATATCCACCACAGTCTTCAAAAATTGCAACATCGCTTGCGCGTCCTCCATACCCACAAGATATAAAGTTTATGAAACCATCAGGAGTACATGATATCAAATACTTTATAGTGTTACACTTTTCATACTCGGACCAAGTCAGCGCCTGTTGAACAGGGTCGCTAGGTTTATGAATTTGAATCTCCAAGCAGTCGATGATAGACTGTACATTGTAAAAAGACATTCGAAATTGAATGGGAAGATTTGTTTTTATAGAATCGCTACTTGGCCAGTATATTAAGTGCCTCATAAATTCGGCTAGCACTAAAGTAGTACGTGCAAATACTGTACTTGCATAAGCTTTACTTATTGCAAATAGGTCCGCTATTTGTTGAAAAGACATATTACTCTTAATTTTGTACAAAGATAAATATATAAAATATTTCTTTAAAGAACTTCTGATTACTAAAGTTTCTATAACATTTTTGTATTCTTTAGGTACACCTGTATACAATCGTAGCCGATTCTCAATTTTCTGGATAAACATTGATCGAAACTTATTTCCCTCATTTTTGTAGTATCCTGGTATATTATCTTCGCTGCTGTCTTCATTTGATTGCCATTCCGTCTCCGTATCTAAGGTTTCCGTTGTGTCTGTAGATGAATCCTCGCAATGTGATTGGAATGAACTTCTGACCTCACCCTCAAGATTTTTACATGACTTTTTTAGGAGTCCCTCGGGTTTTATGGGGGACGTAGCCACATCGAATTTTGTAGACGAAAATGACAACGAAACTTGGCAGTATTTGCTTCTATAGTGAACTACATTTCGGGTTTGAGTCACTATATCACTTTTTTTGGGTAATAAATCCTGACTATTTTGGAGTGGCTCATCCCTGGGCCCATCTACTTCTACATTACACACAGTTGTTGGATCCAGTACAGATTCCAAACATTCCCCAGATTTGCACATCATCTCATCAACGTTTCTTTTCCGAGCCCTACGCTCACTAGTTATACGAGTTTTCTTACGCTCTGCTTTATTTTGTTGACAAGC